>NC_069509.1:65132553-65162553 GCF_027579735.1 Bombina bombina
AAAGTCCAAGGACAGGGCAAAGGTTGGGTACTATGGGATCAGCCCAGCAACAAGATACCAAGGGGTAAAGCAAGAGCAAAGTCCAAGGACAGGGCAAAGGTTGGGTACCTGAAGATCAGAATGTACAGGAGATTCAGCAGCAACAAAAATCCCAGCTGGTACAGGTGGTGAGGCTGGTATGGGATAGCAGATAGGTGCAGCAGAATTCAGGTGAGCTGACACTGGTGCAGCAAGTACAGGAGACTCAGCAGGCACAGGAAACCCAGCAGGAACAGTTGGTGAGGCTGGTATGGGATACAAGAAAAGTTCAGCAGAATTCAGGTGAGCTGACACTTGAATAGCAGGTGTAGCAGATTCAGCAGGCACAGGAAACCCAGCAGGTACAGTTGGTGACGCTGGCACTGAACACCAGGAAAGTTTAGCTGGTACATTCAGGTAAGCTGCCACTGCTACAGAATGTACAGGAGACTCCGCAGGCAAAGGGAACCCAGCAGGTACAGGTGGTGAGGCTGGTGTGGGATACCAGGTAGGTGCAGCAGAATTCAGGTGAGCTGCCACTTGCACAGCAAGTACAGGAGACTCAGCAGGCTAAGGAAACCCAGCAGGAACAGGGGGTGAGGCTGGTATGGGATACCAGGTAGGTGCAGCAGAATTCAGGTAAGCTGCCACTGTTACAGCAAGTACAGGAGACTCAGCAGGCTAATGAAACCCAGCAGGAACAGGTGGTGAGGCTAACAAGGGATACCAGGTAGGTGCAGCAGAATTCAGGTAAGCTGCCACTGCTACAGCAAGTACAGGAGACTCAGCAGGCACAGGAAACCCAGCAGGTACAGGTGGTGAGGCTGGTGTGGGATACCAGGTAGGTGCAGCAGAATTCAGGTAAGCTGCCACTGCTAAAGCAAGTACAGGAGACTCAGCAGGCACAGGAAAAACAGCAGGTACAGGTGGTGAGGCTGGTGTGGGATACCAGGTAGGTGCAGCAGAATTCAGGTAAGCTGCCACTGCTACAGCAAGTACAGGAGATCAGCAGGTACAGGGGGTGAGGCTAACATTGGATACCAGGTAGGTGCAGCAGAATTCAGGTAAGCTGCCACTGGTACAGCAAGTACAGGAGACTCAGCAAGCTAAGGAAACCCAGCAGGAACAGGTGGTGAGGCTGGCACTGAACATCAGGAAAGTTCGGCTGGTACAGCAGTATTCAGGTAAGAGCTATCAGGAAACAAGGGAAGTACAATGTTGTTGCAACACAGGAAATAGGGAGAGCTGAAAGCAGGTAAGAACAAGGTGATCTGCTCAATAACTCAATAGGAACTCCCGCTCCTGTGGCACCATTTAGGTAGGAGTTCTTAATATAGGCACGTCCCTTTAAATAAGCGCAGTGCAAAGCCGATAGCTAAGAACACATGCATGCTCCTGAACTCTTTAACAAAGGATACAAAGAGAATTAAGCAAAATTGATGATAATAATAGTAAATCGGAATGTTGAATTTTGACTTTACTGTCCCTTTAAGGGCTGCATATTAATGTATGTCTATTTCTTAAAAATATCAAGTGACACGGCTACAAATTTACAGAACGTAAGGCTGCAGATCGCTATGACGCACATTCTAAGTTTTGCTGGTTCCCATTTGGGCAGATGTGCCAATCCTTACCATAGAGGTGTGCGTGACATCTTTAATCAAGGAACAACCCTCTGTATTTGTATACTGATACAGCCGCACCATTCAATAATAGTTATTTATTTAGTACATATGCAGAAATGCAACGTTTCAGGGAAATGAAACGTTGCCTTTCTGCTTATATACCAAATAAATAACTATTATTGTATGGTGCGTCTGCCTCTTGGACTTTGTATATACAGACATCCCAACTGTCCCTGAGATTCAGGAAGTCTCCCTGATTGTAATAGCGCTCCCTGATGCCAGCAAATGGAATGCAATCTCCCTGAAACTCCAAGTACCATGATCCAATGTGGCCTAAATCCGAAAAAGTGTTTCTTTAAGGAATGCCTTTAGTTGCTGGAACGTTATAGAACCCTCAAAGTATCAGTAACCAAAAAGCCCCCACTGATTCTAATAAAATAAAACACAAATACTACCTTATTTACGGCATGTAATTAATTGTCATATTCTAAAATATTTAAGCATTCAACAAGATTACGATCACTGGAAAATAGGTTTGTTGTATGTGGTTGTGCAATAAAGCTACTTTTTTTAAATGTGACTTTAGTGGGAAGCTACTTTAATGATAAGTCTGTATCTTATTTAGGGTTTCAAGGTGTCCAATATATAACTGGGGGGGGGGGGGGGTTTGGCGCAATAGCGGGAGAAGCCACCTCCCTGAAAGGAGTTTTTGCAGGTTGGGATGTCTGTATACTGGAGCGTGGACCCTGCAGCAAGCACATTATCATGACACTAGTGCTGAATTATTTTGCTTTTTTGTATACTGATGTAACCAGGATGGTTTAGCTTTTTTGTATACTGATGTAACCAGGATGGTTTAGCTTTTTTGTATACTGATGTAACCAGGATGGTTTAGCTTTTTTGTATACGGATGTAACCAGGATGG
Organism: Bombina bombina; assembly: GCF_027579735.1. NCBI lineage: Eukaryota > Metazoa > Chordata > Amphibia > Anura > Bombinatoridae > Bombina > Bombina bombina. Next base: position 65,135,122 of record NC_069509.1, read on the forward strand.
TTTAGCTTTTTTGTATACGGATGTAACCAGGATGGTTTAGCTTTTGTGTATACTGATGTAACCAGGATGGTTTAGCTTTTGTGTATACGGATGTAACCAGGATGGTTTAGCTTTTGTGTATACTGATGTAACCAGGATGGTTTAGCTTTTGTGTATACGGATGTAACCAGGATGGTTTAGCTTTTGTGTATACTGATGTAACCAGGATGGTTTAGCTTTTTTGTATACGGATGTAACCAGGATGGTTTAGCTTTTGTGTATACTGATGTAACCAGGCTGGTTTAGCTTTTTTGTATACTGATGTAACCAGGATGGTTTAGCTTTTTGTATACTGATGTAACCAGGATGGTTTAGCTTTTGTGTATACTGATGTAACCAGGATGGTTTAGCTTTTGTGTATACTGATGTAACCAGGATGGTTTAGCTTTTTGTATACTGATGTAACCAGGATGGTTTAGCTTTTGTGTATACTGATGTAACCAGGATGGTTTAGCTTTTTTGTATACGGATGTAACCAGGATGGTTTAGCTTTTTTGTATACTGATGTAACCAGGATGGTTTAGCTTTTGTGTATACTGATGTAACCAGGATGGTTTAGCTTTTGTGTATATTGATGTAACCAGGATGGTTTAGCTTTTGTGTATACTGATGTAAACAGGATGGTTTAGCTTTTGTGTATACTGAAGTAACCAGGATGGTTTAGCTTTTGTGTATACTGATGTAACCAGGATGGTTTAGCTTTTGTGTATACTGATGTAACCAAGATGGTTTAGCTTTTGTGTATACGGATGTAACCAGGATGGTTTAGCTTTTGTGTATACTGATGTAACCAGGATGGTTTAGCTTTTTGTATACTGATGTAACCAGGATGGTTTAACTTTTGTGTATACTGATGTAACCAGGATGGTTTAGATTTTTTGTATACTGATGTAACCAGGATGTTTTAGCTTTTGTGTATACTGATGTAACCAGGATGGTTTAGCTTTTGTGTATACTGATGTAACCAGGATGGTTTAGCTTTTGTGTATACTGATGTAACCAGGATGGTTTAGCTTTTGTGTATACTGATGTAACCAGGATGGTTTAGCTTTTGTGTATACTGATGTAACCAAGATGGTTTAGCTTTTGTGTATACGGATGTAACCAGGATGGTTTAGCTTTTTTTGTATACTGATGTAACCAGGATGGTTTAGCTTTTGTGTATACTGATGTAACCAGGATGGTTTAGCTTTTGTGTATACTGATGTAACCAGGATGGTTTAGCTTTTTTGTATATGGATGTAACCAGGATGGTTTAGCTTTTTTTGTATACTGATGTAACCAGGATGGTTTAGCTTTTGTGTATACTGATGTAACCAGGATGGTTTAGCTTTTGTGTATAGTGATGTAACCAGGATGGTTTAGCTTTTTGTATACTGATGTAACCAGGATGGTTTAGCTTTTGTGTATACGGATGTAACCAGGATGATTTAGCTTTTTGTATACTGGTGTAACCAGGATGGTTTAGCTTTTGTGTATACGGATGTAACCAGGATGATTTAGCTTTTTGTATACTGATGTAACCAGGATGGTTTAGCTTTTGTGTATACTGATGTAACCAGGATGGTTTAGCTTTTGTGTATACTGATGTAACCAGGATGGTTTAGCTTTTTTGTATACGGATGTAACCAGGATGGTTTAGCTTTTTTTGTATACTGATGTAACCAGGATGGTTTAGCTTTTGTGTATACTGAAGTAACCAGGATGGTTTAGCTTTTGTGTATACTGATGTAACCAGGATGGTTTAGCTTTTTTGTATACTGATGTAACCAGGATGGTTTAGCTTTTTGTATACTGATGTAACCAGGATGGTTTAGCTTTTGTGTATACGGATGTAACCAGGATGGTTTAGCTTTTGTGTATACTGATGTAACCAGGATGGTTTAGCTTTTGTGTATACTGAAGTAACCAGGATGGTTTAGCTTTTTGTATACTGATGTAACCAGGATGGTTTAGCTTTTTTGTATACTGATGTAACCAGGATGGTTTAGCTTTTGTGTATACTGATGTAACCAGGATGGTTTAGCTTTGTTGTATTCTGATGTAACCAGGATGGTTTAGCTTTTTTGTATACTGATGTAACCAGGATGGTTTAGCTTTTGTGTATACTGATGTAACCAGGATGGTTTAGCTTTTGTGTATACTGATGTAACCAGGATGGTTTAGCTTTTGTGTATACTGATGTAACCAGGATGGTTTAGCTTTTGTGTATACTGATGTAACCAAGATGGTTTAGCTTTTTGCAGAACTGTGCATTGTATACAGAGTGATATCTCAAAAGCAAGAGGAGATGAACAAACTATATGTGTATGCTGTCATTAAACACAAACAGTGTCCAGCAATAAATCTCATAACAGTACATTATACATTTCACTGGCAGTGAAGAATTTAAAGTGAAATTACTTCATTTTATTTTTTACTTTCCCGATGAATTTGATATTAAAGGGACATAAAACCCAAAATGTTTCTTTCATGATTCAGACACAACATACAATTTGAAACAACTTTCTAATGTACTTCTATTATCAAATTGTCTTTGTTTTCTTGCTATCCTTTGTTGAAAAGCAGGAAAGTAAGCTCAGGAGTGTGCACGTGTCTGCCACACTATATGGCAGCGGTTTTGCAATAATGTTATACATAAGCAAGAGTACTAGATGGCAGCACTATTTCCTGTCATGTGGTGCACCAGACATAAGCACGGTGCCTATCTGGATATCTGTTGAGCTAGGCATAACATAAATCAATATTTATCTATCTATCTATTTTGAATATTGCAATCTTGTCTAAAATGTTTCATGCCAAGTGTTGATTAAGCTTAGTAGTAAGCAATGATGCCAGCGTCCATTACATTAAAAGGACCATTCAGCACAATAGATTTGCATAATTAAATAATGCATAGTAAAAAGAAAATGCAAAAGCACTTAGTTTAAATTTCAAATGAGTAGTAGATTTTTTCCTAACAAACTAAGGTAACTTAAATTTTAATTCCCGCTGTATCATGTGACAGCCATGAGCCATCAGCCAATCACAAAATGTATACATGTATTTAGAATTCTTGCACATGCTCAGTAGGAGCTGGTGCTGCGGTAAGTGTGCATATTAACAAGATTGTACACTTTCAGATAATTGAAGGGAACTAGAAAGTTGTTTAAAATTGTGTGCTCTGTCAGAATCATGAAATGCTCATTTAAAGCATACAAACATATGCTGATGTTTCACCCCTCAGTCCTCACTGAATAAACTGGGCAATTTAAAGGGATACCTAAGTCAAAATTAAACTATAATGATTCAGATAGAGCACACAATTTTAAACAACTTTCCAATTTACTTCCGTTAATAAAATGTGCAGAATCTTTTTATATTTACACTTTTTGAGTCACCATCACCTGCTGAGCATGTGCAAGAATTCACAGAATATACGTATATGCATGTGTGATTGGCTGATGGCTGTCACATGGTACATAGGAAGTGGAAATAGACATCACTTTTAAATTTGTCAGAAAAAAAATCTACTACTCATTTGAAGTTTAGACTAAGTGCTACTGCATTGTCTTTTTATCATGCATGTGTCGATTATGTAAATCTACTTAATCACGAAACTGTTCATGTACTATGGTAAACTGTAAAAGATTGGATAGGAGCACATAGATTTAATTTAAATGTTGCAGCAATTGGATACACCTAACTATATGTAGACCTGTTATTCCTCTTCTGATAGAACAACTACACGATTGAAATAAGATCACTCTTTCCCAGGTTGATCATCCAACTGCATCTGGCCAGAAAAGACATAAATAAATCTATTAATTTTCATGAGAAATCCTAGGAAGGAGCCACAATTAGAATATGGTCCAAATAATGATACGCTTGAATGCCTTCCTTTTTTAGCTCTGCAATAAACAGGGCTAGACAGAGTCATGTTTTTGATTATTGCTAATAGTATTTCCATCTTGCATTTAAATACAATAATAAGTTTATTAAAGAACAGAAGTTAGCACAGGTCTCTTCGAGCCTCCCTTCTCAGGAACCAAGAACGGCTTAGAGTAGAAACATTTGCCATGATATGGTCAACTTTCTGGATGGCTTTCAGGATAAGAAGCAATAAAACAAGAAAAAAATCTGTAGGTAACAGGGCATGATTAAAGGATTAATGGTGGAAAGTTCATGAATATTACCACATTTCTTCTCCTGATTACAGTTGCAATCACAGCTGCCCAAATCTCCAAAAATAATACAAGGTGTGCTGCTACTAGGGTTGCCACCTCAGCCATATTTTCCTGGACACTTCTGAGTTACACATGCTGCAGGGTGTGCAGGGAGAAACATGTATTGTGTTTCTGAACAGCACTATTCATATTCCTCCCTGCACACCCTGCAGGATGTGTAACTTATAAGTGTTCTGTAAGGGACGGGTGGCAACCCTAGCTGCTACTGACATGGCTTGAGTGAGAGGTGTGAATTTATCTCTGCTACAGACTTTTGTGTGAGATATCCAAATTTAGAAGCCAAATGGAGCTCTGATTATGGGTGTCCAGAGGGGGGGAGGGGAGTAAAAGGAGGTAATATTTGTTTTGCAGTTAATATAACCAAAACCAAAGTGGTCTTCTAGCAATATTAGCTTTAGATTGAAGCTGAATACATTAAATAAAATAAAAATCAAATATTTGTTGCTGTGTACATAATGGCTTTTAATTGCTTTCCCTTAAGATCTTTTTCTATATCAGCATGCCAACACTTTATATTGTATCTTAAAACAAAAACACTATTTTGAAATGTATCTCCATGTTCCTGTCCATAGGGTCTTTAAAGGGAGATAATACTCATATGCTAAATCACTTGAAAGTGATGCAGCTTAACTGTAAAAAGCTGACATAAAAAAAATCACCTGATCATCTCTGTAAAAAGAGAAGATATTTGACCTCAAAATGTCTTCAGCTCACCAGTGTAAGTGCTGTGTGAACATTTATACTTTAGCTGCTGTCCAGCTGAAAGTTGAAAAAAAATAGCCAATCAGCATCAGCAGTGCTGAAGACATACTTTGCTGTGAGATTTCATAGTAAACTTCTTTAAAATGAATAGGAAAATAACATTGCATGCTTGCACATTGCAGACGCACACTCCCTTGCAAGTCCTGGGACTAGCATCCTGATTGACTGCTTAAAGGGATACTAAACCCAATTTTTTTTCTTTTATAAATACAGATAGAGCACGCAATTTAAAGCAACTTTCTAATTTACTCCTATTATAAAATGTTCTTCGTTCTCTTGCTATCTTTATTTAAAAAGCAGGAATGTAAAGCTTAGGAGCCAGCACATTTTATGTTCAGCACCCTGGATAGCGCTTGCTGATTGGTGGCTACATTTAGCCACCAATAAGCAAGCATAAACCAGGTTCTGAACCAAAAATGGGCCCGCTCCTAAGCTTTACATTCCTACTTTTTAAATCAAGATAACGACCAAGGACGTGCAGGGTACGTCCTACAAAAAACGGTCGTTAATAACCAAGGACGTACCCTGCACGTCCTCACTGTTTTCAAGAGCTGGAAGCGATCACGCGCTACATTAAGTCTATGGAGGGAGAGGGAAAGGGACAGGGGAAACATGTTGGGAAAGGGATCTGGGAGGGGGAGAGGGGTAGGGTATTGAGGGGGGGGGCAGCTACACTACAGAAAATTGGGTTTTTATTTATTTTTTATTATAAAAAAAGGCAATTTTTAAGTAAACTGTACTGGCAGACAGCTGCCAGTACCTAAGATGGCAGCCAATAGGTCAAGTGGGAGGCTTAGAGAGCTGTTTGGGGAGGGTCAGGGAGGTTGGGGGGTAATGGGGGATCCTATACTTCAGATAAAATATTAAAAAAAAATACTTAAAAAAAAACCACCTTTATTTTTTATACTGGCAGACTTTCTGCCAGTACTTAAGATGGCGGTGACAATTGTGAGATGGTGAGGGAAAAGAGCTGTTTGAGGGGGGGCAGGGAGGGATCAGGGGGTGGGATGCTAAAGCTAAAATTAACCCTACAAGCTACCTAATTAACCCCTTCACTGCTGGGCATAATACAAGTGGTAGTGCGCAGCAGCATTTAGCAGCCTTCTAATTACCAAAAAGCAATGCCAAAGCCATATATGTCTGCTATTTATGAACAAAGGGGATCCCAGAGAAGCATTTACAACCATTTGTGCCATAATTGCACAAGCTGTTTGTAAATAATTTCAGTGAGAAACCTAAAGTTAGTGAAAAAGTTTGTGAAAAAGTTAACAATTTTTTTGACTTGATCACATTTGGCGGTGAAATGGTGGCATGAAATATACCAAAATGGGCCATAATTGCACAAGCTGTTTGTAAATAATTTCAGTGAGAAACCTAAAGTTTGTGAAAAAGTGAACGATTTTTTTTATTTGATCGTATTTGGCAGTGAAATGGTGGCATGAAATATACCAAAATGGGCCTAGATCAATACTTTGGGTTGTCTACTAAAAAAAATGTATACATGTGAATGGTTATTCAGGGATTCCTGACAAATATCAGTGTTACAATGTAACTCATTAATTTTGAAAAAAAAAAAATGGTTTGGAAATAGCAAAGTGCTACTTGTACTTATTGCCCTATAACTTGCAAAAAAGCAAATAACATGTAAACATTGGTTATTTCTAAACTCAGGACACAATTTAGAAAATATTTAGCATGGGAGTTTTTTGGTGGTTGTAGATTTGTAACAGATTTTGGGGGTCAAAGTTAGAAAAAGTGTGTTTTTTTCAATATTTTCATCATATTTTATAAATATTTTTTATAGTAAATTATAAGATATGATGATAATAATAATGGTATCTTTAGAAAGTCCATTTAATGGCGAGAAAAACGGTATATAATATGTGTGGGTACAGTAAATGAGTAAGAGGAAAATTACAGCTAAACACAAACACTGCAGAAACGTAAAAATAGCCCTGGTCCTTAACGGTAAGAAAATTAAAAAATGGTCTGGTGACTAAGGGGTTGAAGTCTCTTTACAGTGGGGTGTGAATACTTAGGGAATTTTGGAGGTTTTTTTTTACATAGAAATGTACAAGTAATATTTTCTAGTCAGCTTTTTACAGCTATGCAGCATCACAAGACGGCCAAAAACAGACAAACAACAAAAGTGCGCCTATGAATACAATAATATGATGCATATAATAACATACTACACAGGTGCTGAAAATTAGGTGCAATTTTAACACCTACAATGGCTTGTGATATTGACACTGTAACATCATCCTCCTGCTTTAAATAAAACATAACTAGAAAAAAATATATAAACCATAGTTTTGATTAGACGTGTGCATTTATTTTGTTACAAATGCACATTCGTCATTGAAACATGGATATTCGTCTCATTTTCACAAAAAGAATATCAGAACAAATGCAGCACGAAATTAAAAAAAAAAACCTCAGTATTTATTCATTTCTTTTAAATAGTTAAAATACTAACCTCTTAGCGTGCGCTAATCCCGTCCTCTTGTTCAGAGAGCCCCTGCCGTGCTAAAAGGAGGCTTAGCGCTCACCCAGGGATTGCACTAAAGGAGAGGCTATTTGAAATATTGGAAATACAAAGTTTTTTGAATATTCATAATGAAAGATATGGCCAAACTCAAATTTTTTGCCTTGGCACTATACTGCCTTCCCAACTGATTATTTTTTTTTTTTTAAACTGTAGGTCTTGCATAAATATGTTAGCGAAAAGAAAAGGGTTATCTAGCACTCTTTCTCAAATTTTTGTAAAATAATTCAGCATTGAGAAAGGCCTGGTCATAGGCCGAAACGCGTGTTGAATATCCCTGGCACCTGAAGCCGACGTCTGCAGTTTATCGGCCAGGAAACAGGGGGATATATCCACATATGATATAGGAGTGGTTGTTTCACAGATTAGCAGGGATACTTGCTATTTTTACTTAGACTTAATAAAGGTTAAGTTTTATTCATATCATTTGAGAAAGAGTGCAAGATAAACCCTTTTCTTTTCCCTAGTTCTTGTATGGGGTTTGAGGTTTTCAGTATTACATTTAAGGGTAGCACTGGTCTTGCTATTAATTGGTAAGCCTATTATTTCTCTATTACGTTTTATCATAGTGCCAGTTTTATCTTTGTCAGTTATAAATATGTTAGCAACATTAATAAATAAATAAAACACAAAAACATGTGCTTGGGTAGACCCAAAACGCAAAAGGGAGCAAAATCAGGTTGAAAACCAAAGTCTGGAGAGTACACGAGTAACTGACCATCCTGTCCAGAGGACAGAAGAAAGAAAATGGTAAATAGGAAGAAAAATAATGGACTGTCCATTCACCTTAAAGGGGAACAACTACATACTAATAAGTGCTAATTTGGTGATTAAAGATAATTTTAACATTCACCCTGATAGAAAAGATTAGACTTTAGATGTACTTGACTTAGAATAAATATTAAGACTTTTGACATTTAAAGTCATATTAAACAGTAAATACATACTAGACAAAATGATGTAATTAAAACAAAGCCTATAGTTTGTATATAGATATATTTAAAACATTTTTTTAGTCGTTTCAATATTTAATATATAAGAGTAAAGGACTAGTTTTTATTAAGTACTTTAAGTTCTATAATTTAATGGGCACTGCCATGTTGAAACCAAAGTTTTAGACATATCTATTTCTTCTGCTGAGGACAATTAGGAACAGATATAAAACAGGCAATAACAGAGATTGTGAAAACAAGGCTGTGTGGAATATAGGCTTGTTAAAGGGACAGTGAAGTTCTAATATCAAATTTGCTTTGTTCTTTTGGCATGCTTTGTAGAAAAGAAAACCTAGGTAGGTTGATTTCTACCGTGTGTCTTTAGCATAGTATGGTACCAGCGTTTCAACTATGTATAAGGTTATAAACATTGATAATAGAAGTAAGCTGGAACGTCATTTAAAATTTCAGACTCTGTCTAATTCACTTAAAGGGACAGTAAAGTCATAATTAGACATTCATGATTAAGACAGAACATACAATTTTAAACAACTTTCCCATTTATTTCTTTTAATTTGCTTCTTTTTCTTGTTATCCTTTGCTGAAAGGTTTATCTAGGTAAGCTCAGGAGCAGCAAAGAATCTAGGTTCTAGCTGCTGATTGTTGGCTGCATATATACCCATTTCTATTGGCTCACCCATGTGTTCAGTTAGAAACCAGTAGAGCATTGCTGCTCCTTCAACAAATGATGCCAAGAGAATGAAACAAATTTGATAATAGAAGTAAATTGGAAAGTTGCTTAAAATTGTTTGCTCTGCCTAAATCATGAAAGAAAAATTTTGGGTTTCCCTTTAAGTATAATGTTGACTTTCCTTTCCCTTTAAAGTAACTGTCTAACAGGGTTTCCAACCAGCCTTGCTTGCACATTCTCTTTCATTTTCTGTTTTAGAAAATGTAAGTTCTACCATGGCTGTGTCCATTACTTTATAGAAATTCAGTGAATTTGAAAAAAACTGGGAAATTGGACAAAATAAATATTGAAAGTCTATTGAAAAGTTTTCTTTTAATTACACAGAATCAAATATTTTATATTACAGTCTCAAATTGTAAAATGTCTTTTTAACTGAAATAGTTTTGCTTCCCAGCAGTAATGCATAAAACCACTGTCTCCTGAATAACCAATGAATCCCTCAGCAAATAGCAACATTGATACAAGTCTTTTTTTGGCACAGAAAACAATTGTTTCTGCAAATATACATCACTGTACCTATAATAAACGCTCACAGAGCTGAATGCACTTATGGTCTCGCTCACCCACACAGAAATGTGCTTCTACTTTAAGATATAAATATTTATTTGCATGCACACACAAGAGCACGCTCGCACACAGACATTGCCTTACAGATGGGTGCACAAAACCTCACTGGCCTTGGCATCACCCTTGTGCCAAGTGCTAGAATGATTCTATTTCCCCGGAGCAGGCACCTGGTCCCTTGGCAGACAGGACAGGCAGCTGCATGGGCTGGAGCAGATTCTGACTCTTTCACAGGGATAAATGTCTAATAGGAGCCGGCTGGGCTAAATTAACCCCTTTTTTGTTACAGTCAACCAAAATGACCCGTCTCTGATAAACATAAAGAACTTAAAGGGATATGAAACAGTCTGTTTCATTGTTGTATTAATAAAACACTAACCAGTGGTTTATACTCAATATTAATCACTGTAATATGTATTATTTGTCATTTTAAATGGATTTTACCTTTATTTTAAACTTAATTGTCCTTCCTGTCACAGCCATACTAGGAGGCTGTGATCTCTGCAGAAAAGCTTATCTCGCGAGATGTCATAAAACCTCAAGAGTAACATGAGATGGTTTAGTATTAAATGAATACTAGATAAAGAGGGATTCAGCCTGAGGAAACAGTACATGATACAGAGAAACGCGTTGTTGTGTTTTTAATGTGTTTAAATAAACACTTTTATTTATACAAACTTGCTACATTGCCTCCTTTGGATATCCCTGTTTGGAGCAACCCTCTAATTGCTGGAGGTGCAATAGTGCCTTTTCTGACATCCAAACATCACAGCCTCTTTGGTGATTACCATCTTGGTTTCTGGGAGTTCTAGCCTGAGAGGAGAGTTTACCGGACAACTCTGAGGTTCCGGTCTGCCTAGCTAGCACCACATCTTGGTGCTTTCCTACACGTGAGTGCATTTGAGCTATAATTTTATATTTGGTACATCATACGGAATTATGCTATGTGGCGCCTTCTTTGCTTCTTTATAGATTAGTTGTGGATGGCCTTATACTTCGAGGAGAGCTGCCTTACATCCCTCTAACTATTGGGGACTCTTTTGGACTCTTACTTGTTCATTGGGACATTATTATTTATACAGGTCCAACACCTGGATTTTCTATATGCATGTATGTATATACATAAGTGATATTACATCCTGAGACCATAATATACTAAGAATTGTGATTATCTCCACTTTTGTATTTCTAGTTACATTGCATATCCTGAAAGCGCCCCTATCTTATATTATATTATATATTCATTTTTCTGGGTGTATATATATATATATATATATATATAAAGAGGGAGACACATTTGCCCATGCTCAGAAGAGGCAGAATACAACCTAAGCTGCTAACATATCGGCTGTCTTATCTCCCTGAGTGCAGCGACTACACTGAACATTTCTAAGTGCTCATTTTGCAAGAAAACAAGTAAGTTATTTGTTGCTTTTTGTTTTGTTTTAGTTTTTTAGGAGCACTATTTCATACCCCTTTAAACTAAGAAAGAGGATTGTTCTTCCTTCACCATTTACAGCATGAGATGCATGGGATAATGAACACAGCTGACGATCAGATCTTATCTTTATTATAATTTATGGTTACTTTTTGATAGTGGAAGTATGTTGTAAAGTTGTTGTTTTTTTAATTAAGTGCTTTATCTGAATCATGAAATTTTAATTTTAATGTTAGTGGCCCTTTAAAACTGCATGTTCTATTTGAATCATGGAAGTTTAATTTTTGCTTTACTGTCCCCGGCTTTAAGATGGGCAAATAAAAAAATTATTATTACAGCTTCCTAAGCCTCATACATATTTATATTTTTTTCCTGTAATTGGCAAGAGTCCATGAGCTAGTGACGTATGGGACATACAATCCTACCAGGAGGGGCAAAGTTTCCCAAACCTCAAAATGCCTATAAATACACCCCTCATCACACCCACAATTCAGTTTTACAAACTTTGCCTTCTATGGAGGTGGTGAAGTAAGCTTGTGCTAAGATTTCTATGTTGATATGCGCTTCTCAGCATTTTGAAGCCCTGTTCCTCTCAGAGTACAGTGAATGTCAGAGGGATGTGAAGGGAGTATCACCTATTGAATGCAATGGTTTTGTCAGGGTTTTTACCTCGTTTGTTTGCCATGTGCTGCTGGGAGCCATTTTACTCACCTCTCTTGCTGACTTTAGTGCATACTGTGTGATGCTGCTCATTTCAAACTATCAGTTTCTGAGATTCTCTTTTCTAGACAAGCATTACCAATTTGTTGCTCTTCCATTTGGCCTAGTGACAGCTCCAAGAATCTTTTCAAAGGTTCTTGGTGCCCTACTCTCTGTAATCAGAGAACGGGGTATTGCCGTGTTTCCTTATTTTGACAATATCTTGGTACTAGCTCAGTCTTTACATTCTGCAGAATCTCACACTAATCAACTAGTGTTGTTTCTTCAAAGACATCATTGGAGGATCAATTTACCAAAAAGTTCTTTGATTCCTCAGACAAGGGTCAACTTTTTAGGTTTCCAGATAGATTCAGTGTCCATGACTCTGTCTCTAACAGACAAGAAACGAATAAAATTGGCTTCAGCTTGTCGGAACCTTCAGTCTCAATCATTCCCTTCAGTAGCTATGTGCATGGAAGTTTTAGGTCTCAGCATCGGACGCGATCCCCTTTGCTCATGTTCATATGAGACCTCTCCAGCTTTGTATGCTGAACCAATGGTGCAGGGATTATACAAAGATATCACAATTAATATCCTTAAATCCCAATGTTCGACTCTCTCTGACTTGGTGGTTAGATCACCATTGTATAGTACAAGGGGCCTCTTTTGTTCGTCCAACCTGGACTGTGATCACAACAGATGCAAGTATTTCAGGTTGGGGAGCTGTCTGGGGATCTCTGACAGCACAAGGGGTTTGGAAATCTCAAGAGGCGAGGTTACCAATCAATATGTTAGAACTCTGTGTTATATTTAGGGCTCTTCAGGTTTGGCCTCTGTTGAAGAGAGAACCGTTCATTTGTTTTCAGACAGACAATATCACAACTGTGGCATATGTCAATCATCAGGGTAGGACTCACAGTCCCCAAGCTATGAAAGAAGTATTTTGGATACCTGCTTGGGCGGAATCCAGCTCCTGTCTAATTTCTGCTGTTCATATCCAAGGTATAGACAATTGGGAAGTGGATTATCTTAGCCATCAGACTTTACATCCGGGGGAGTGGTTGCTCCATCCAGATGTGTTTTCTCGGATTGTTCAGATGTGGGGTCTTCCAGAAATAGATTTGAAGGCTTCCCATCTAAACAAGAAACTACCCAGGTACCTGTCCAGGTCCAGGGATCCTCAGGCGGAAGCGGTGGATGCGTCAACAGTTCCTTGGTGTTACTAACCTGCTTATATTGTCCCGCCTCTAGTTCTTCTTCCAAGAGTGATCTCCAAAATTATCATGGAACAATCGTTTGTGTTGCTGGTAGCTCCAGCATGGCCTCACAGGTTTTGGTATGGGGATCTTGTTCGGATGTCCAGTTGCCAACCTTGGCCACTTCCATTAAGGCCAGACCTTCTGTCTCAAGGTCCGTTTTTCCATAAGGATCTCAAATCATTAAATTTGAAGGTATGGAAATTGAACGCCTATTGCTTAGTCATAGAGGTTTCTCTGACTCAGTGATTAATACTATGTTACAGGCTCGTAAATCTGTTTCTAGGAAGATTTATTATCAAGTTTGGAAGACTTATATTTCATGGTGGTGTTCTCATAAATTCTCCTGGCATTCTTTTAGAATTCCTAGAATTTTACAGTTTCTTCAGGATGGTTTGGATAATGGTTTGTCTGCAAGTTCCCTGAAGGGACAAATCTCTGCTCTATCTGTTTTATTTCACAGAAAGATTACTAAGCTTCCTGATATTCACTGTTATGTACAGGCTTTGGTCCGTATCAAGCCTGTCATTAAATCAATCTCTCCTCCTTGGAGTCTTAATTTGGTTTTGAAGGCTTTACAGGCTCCTTCGTTTGAGCCTATGCATTCTTTGGGCATTAAACTACTTTCTTGGAAAGTGGTGTTCCTTTTGGCCATCTCTTCTGCTAGAAAAGTTTCCAAATTATCTGCTTTTAAGAATGAAGCTTCAGTTGATCAGATTTGCAAAGCAGCAACTTGGTCTTCTTTGCATACATTTACTAAATTCTACCGTTTTGATGTACTGTATTTGCTTCTTCGGAAGCAGTTTTTGGTAGAAAAGTTTTTTAGGCAGCTGTTTCAGTTTGATTACTCTGCTTATGTTTAAGTGTTTTCTTTTCATTATGAGAATAAACTTATATTTTGGGTTGTGGATTATTTTTTTCAGTGCAAAATGGCTGTTATTATTTTATCCCTCCCTCTCTAGTGACTCTTCTGTGGAGTTCCACATCTTGGGTATTACTATCCCATACGTCACTAGCTCATGGACTCTTGCCAATTACATGAAAGAAAACATAATTTATGTAAGAACTTACCTGATAAATTAATTTCTTTCATATTGGCAAGAGTCCATGAGACCCACCCTTTTTATGGTGGTTATGATTTTTTGTATAAAGCACAATTATTTCTAAATTCCTTTGCTGATGCTTTTTACTCCTTTCATTATCACCCCACTAGTTGGCTATTCGTTAAACTGAATTGTGGGTGTGGTGAGGGGTGTATTTATAGGCATTTTGATGTTTGGGAAACTTTGCCCCTACTAGTAGGATTGTATATCCCATACTTCACTAGCCCATGGATGCCAATATGAAAGAAATGAATTTATCAGGTAAGTTCTTACATAAATTATGTTTTCTTTACTCTTTTCTCTTTTTGGGGAATCCCCTCCTCATGTTTTTTTTCCTCTCTAATCTCCTTATATTTATATAATTATATTGTTTTACATTGTTAACTTTAATGATTATAAAAATAAAATAAAAAAATCTACAGCTCATTTCAAATTCAAAGTAAGTGCTATTGCTTTGTCTTTTTATTATGCATCAGTTGCAGGGCTAGTGCTAGGATTTTTGGCACACAGGCGAGGATACATTTTGCCCCCCTCCCCCCCATGATTACATACCATCCCCATTGCTAGTTAAATGGATATGAAACCCATTTTTTTTATTTCATGATTCAGACAAAGCATGCAATTGTAAGCAAATTCCAAATTTACTCCTATTATCAATTTTGTTTCCTTCTCTTACTAAAAGTGGGAATGTAAGCTAAAGAGCTGGCCTATTTTTGGTTCAGTACCTGAGTAGCTCTTGCTAATTGGTGGCTAAATGCAAAGCAAACAATGGTAGCGCAGCAAAGCAAATCAAACAGTGGTAGCTCTGCATAACAATTCAAACAGTGGATGTGCCGAATATCAAAACAGACAGTGGTAGCTCTGCAAAACAAATCAAACAGACCTTCAGTCTCAATTATTCCCTTCAGTAGCTATGTGCATGGAGGTTTTAGGTCTCATGACTGCAGCATCGGACGCAATCCCCTTTGCTCATTTTCATATGAGACCTCTCCAGCTTTGTATGCTGAACTAATGGTGCAGGGATTATACAAAGATATCACAATTAATATCCTTAAATCCCAATGTTCGACTCTCTCTGACTTGGTGGTTAGATCACCATCGTACAGTTCAAGGGGCATCTTTTGTTAGTCCAACCTGGATTGTGATCACAACAGATGCAAGTCTTTCAGGTTGGGGAGCTGTCTGGGGATCTGTGACAGCACAAGGGGTGAGGTTACCAATCAATATTTTAGAACTCTGTGCTATTTTCAGGGCTCTTCAGGTTTGGCCTCTGTTGAAGAGAGAACCGTTCATGTGTTTTCAGACAGACAATATCACAACTGTGGCATATGTCAATCATCAGGGTGGGACTCACAGTCCCCAAGCTATGAAAGAAGTATCTCGGATACTTGCTTGGGCGGAATCCAGCTCATGTCTAATTTCTGCTGTTCATATCCCAGGTATAGACAATTGGGAAGTGGATTATCTCAGCCGTCCGACTTTACATCTGGGGGAATGGTCGCTCCATCCAGATGTGTTTTCTCAGATTGTTCAGATGTGGGGTCTTCCAGAAATAGATCTGAAGGCTTCCCATCTAAATAAGAAACTACCCAGGTACCTGTCCAGGTCCAGGGATCCTCAGACGGAAGCAGTGGATGCGTTAACAGATCCTTGGTGTTACCAACCTGCTTATATTTTCCCACCTCTAGTTCTTCTTCCAAGAGTGATCTCCAAAATCATCATGGAACAATCGTTTGTGTTGCTGGTAGCTGCAGCATGGCCTCACAGGTTTTGGTATGCGGATCGGATCTCCAGTTGCCAAACTTGGCCACTTCCATTAAGGCCAGACCTTCTATCTCAAGGTTCATTTTTCCATCAGGATCTCAAATCATTAAATTTGAAAGTATGGAAATTGAACGCTTAGTGCTTAGTCATAGAGGTTTCTCTGACTCAGTGATTAATACTATGTTACAGGCTCGTAAATCTGTTTCTAGAAAGATTTATTATCAAGTTTGGAAGACTTATATTTCATGGTGGTGTTCTCATAAATTCTCCTTGCATTCTTTTAGAATTCCTAGAATTTTACAGTTTCTTCAGGAGGTTTGGATACGGGTTTGTCTGCAAGTTCCTTGAAGGGACACATCTCTGCTCTTTCTTTTTTATTTCAAAGAAAGATTGCTAAGCTTCCTGATATTCACTGTTTTGTACAGGCTTTGGTCCGTATCAAGCCTGTCATTAAATCAATCTCTCCTCCTTGGAGTCTTAATTTGGTTTTAAAAGGCTTTACAGGCTCCTCCGTTTAAGTCTATGCATTCTTTGTGCATTAAACTACTTTCTTGGAAAGTGGTGTTCCTTTTGGCCATCTCTTTTGCTAGAAGAGTTTCCGAATTATCTGCTTTTAAGAATGAAGCTTCAGTTGATCATATTTGCAAAGCAGCAACTTGGTCTTCTTTGCATACATTTACTAAATTCTACTGTTTTTATGTATTTGCTTCTTCGGAATCAGTTTTTGGTAGAAAAGTTTTTCAGGCAGCTGTTTCAGTTTGATTCCTCTGCTTATGTTTAAATTTTTTCTTTTCATTATGAGAGTAAACGTATATTTTAGGTTGTGGATTAATTTTTTTCAGCAGAAAATGGCTGCTATTATCTTATCCCTCCCTCTCTAGTGACTCTTTTGTGGAGTTCCACATCTTGGGTATTACTATCCCATACGTCACTAGCTCATGGACTCTTGCCAATTACATGAAAGAAAACATAATTTATGTAAGAACTTACCTGATAAATTAATTTTTTTCATATTGGCAAGAGTCCATGAGACCCACCCTTTTTATGGTGGTTATGATTTTTTGTATAAAGCACAATTATTTCCAAATTCCTTTGTTGATGCTTTTTACTCCTTTCATTATCACCCCACTACTTGGCTATTCGTTAAACTGAATTGTGGGTGTGGTGAGGGGTGTATTTATAGGCATTTTGAGGTTTGGGAAACTTTGCCCCTACTGGTAGGATTGTATATCCCATACGTCACTAGCTCATGGACTCTTGCCAATATGAAAGAAATGAATTTATCAGGTAAGTTCTTACATAAATTATGTTTTCTTTACGCTTTTCTCTTTTTGGGGAATCCCGTCCTCAGGTTTTTTTTCCTATCTACTCTCCTTATATTTATATAATTATATTGTTTTATATTGTTAACTTTAATGATTAAAAAAAAAAAAATCTACAGCTCATTTCAAATAAAAAAAAAAAATCTACAGCTCATTTCAAAGTGCTATTGCTTTGTCTTTTTATTATGCATCAGTTACAGGGTTAGTACTAGGATTTTTGGCCACACAGGCGAGGATACATTTTGCCCCCCCCCATGATTACATACCATCCCCATTGCTAGTTAAATGGATATGAAACCCAATTTTTTAATTTTATGATTCAGACAAAGCATGCAATTTTAAGCAAATTCCATATTTACTCCTATTATCAATTTTGTTTCCTTCTCTTACTAAAAGTGGGAATGTAAGCTTAGGAGCCAGCCCATTTTTGGTTCAGTACCTGAGTAGCTCTTGCTAATTGGTGGCTAAATGCAAAGCAAACAGTGGTAGCGCAGCAAAGCAAATCAAACAGTGGTAGCTCTGCAAAACAATTCAAACAGTGGATGCAACGAATAACAAAACAGACAGTGGTAGCTCTGCATAACAAATCAGAAAGTGGTAGCTCTGCAAAACAAATCAGAAAGTGGTAGCTCTGCAAAACAAATCAAACCGTGGTAGCTCTGCAAAACAAATCAAACAGTGGTAGCGCTGCATAACAAATTAGTCAGTGGTAGCTCTGCATAACAAATGTCCCTCTCATACACAACACACTGTCCTCACATGAAAAGCCCCATGCATTCTAATTTCTGCCTGGCGCCCGCCCCCAGACCCTCATCATCCTACCTCACTGTCTTCAGTACCGGTCTGGCCGTCTGGGTGGGAGTCACTTCCCTTGGCTCATTTTCATAGAGTGGTGTCAGTAAGTCACGTGGAGCCAGCATCCCCACACCATTTCCCTCTCATAGTAGCTTAAGGTAAAGCAAGAAGAGCAGCTGCGCAAGCAAGCTCCACACCACAGCACACTCCCACATAACCGGCCCATCTAAACCATGTAGGAAGTTGCAGCTAGCCAGGCGATCATAGATAAGATTAATGCTGCCTGCCTAAGCTGCGTCTTGACTCTCTCCACTCCTCCTGTGTGTGCGCACTCTACAGGCAGCTGCGGCGCATGGCAAGATAACATAATTTATGCTTACCTGATAAATTCCTTTCTTCTGTTGTGTGATCAGTCCACGGGTCATCATTACTTCTGGGATATAACTCCTCCCCAACAGGAAATGCAAGAGGATTCACCCAGCAGAGCTGCATATAGCTCCTCCCCCCTACGTCAGTCCCAGTCATTCGACCAAGAATCAACGAGAAAGGAGTAACCAAGGGTGAAGTGGTGACTGGAGTATAATTTAAAAGATATTTACCTGCCTTAAAACAGGGCGGGCCGTGGACTGATCACACAACAGAAGAAAGGAATTTATCAGGTAAGCATAAATTATGTTTTCTTCTGTTATGTGTGATCAGTCCACGGGTCATCATTACTTCTGGGATACCAATACCAAAGCAAAAGTACACGGATGACGGGAGGGATAGGCAGGCTCATTATACAGAAGGAACCACTGCCTGAAGAACCTTTCTCCCAAAAATAGCCTCCGAAGAAGCAAAAGTGTCAAATTTGTAAAATTTGGAAAAAGTATGAAGCGAAGACCAAGTTGCAGCCTTGCAAATCTGTTCAACAGAGGCCTCATTCTTAAAGGCCCAAGTGGAAGCCACAGCTCTAGTGGAGTGAGCTGTAATTCTTTCAGGAGGCTGCTGTCCAGCAGTCTCATAGGCTAAACGTATTATGCTACGAAGCCAAAAAGAGAGAGAGGTAGCAGAAGCTTTTTGACCTCTCCTCTGTCCAGAATAAACGACAAACAGGGAAGAAGTTTGGCGAAAATCTTTAGTTGCCTGCAAGTAGAACTTGAGGGCACGAACTACATCCAGATTGTGTAGAAGACGTTCCTTCTTTGAAGAAGGATTTGGACACAAGGATGGAACAACAATCTCTTGATTGATGTTCCTGTTAGTGACTACCTTAGGTAAGAACCCAGGTTTAGTACGCAGAACTACCTTGTCTGAGTGAAAAATCAGATAAGGGGAATCACAATGTAAGGCTGATAACTCAGAGACTCTTCGAGCCGAGGAAATAGCCATTAAAAACAGAACTTTCCAAGATAACAATTTTATATCAATGGAATGAAGGGGTTCAAACGGAACACCCTGTAAAACGTTAAGAACTAAGTTTAAACTCCATGGCGGAGCAACAGCTTTAAACACAGGCTTGATCCTAGCTAAAGCCTGACAAAAGGCCTGGACGTCTGGGTTTTCTGACAGACGCCTGTGTAACAAGATGGACAGAGCTGAAATCTGTCCCTTTAATGAACTAGCTGATAAATCCTTTTCTAAACCTTCTTGTAGAAAAGACAATATTCTAGCGATCCTAACCTTACTCCAGGAGTAACCTTTGGATTCGCACCAGTATAGGTATTTCCGCCATATTTTATGGTAAATCCTTCTGGTAACAGGCTTCCTAGCCTGTATCAGGGTATCAATAACCGACTCAGAAAAACCACGTTTTGATAAAATCAAGCGTTCAATTTCCAAGCAGTCAGCTTCAGAGAAGTTAGATTTTGATGTTTGAATGGACCCTGTATCAGAAGGTCCTGTCTTAGAGGTAGAGACCAAGGCGGACAGGATGACATGTCCACTAGATCTGCATACCAAGTCCTGCGTGGCCATGCAGGCGCTATTAGAATTACTGATGCTCTCTCCTGTTTGATTTTGGCAATCAATCGAGGAAGCAGCGGGAAGGGTGGAAACACATAAGCCATCCCGAAGTTCCAAGGTGCTGTCAAAGCATCTATCAGAACCGCTCCCGGATCCCTGGATCTGGACCCGTAGCGAGGAAGTTTGGCGTTCTGGCGAGACGCCATGAGATCTATCTCTGGTTTGCCCCAACGTCGAAGTATTTGGGCAAAGACCTCCGGATGAAGTTCCCACTCCCCCGGATGAAAAGTCTGGCGACTCAAGAAATCCGCCTCCCAGTTCTCCACTCCCGGGATGTGGATTGCTGACAGGTGGCAAGAGTGAGACTCTGCCCAGCGAATTATCCTTGATACTTCCATCATTGCTAGGGAGCTTCTTGTCCCTCCCTGATGGTTGATGTAAGCTACAGTCGTGATGTTGTCCGACTGAAACCTGATGAACCCCCGAGTTGTTAACTGGGGCCAAGCCAGAAGGGCATTGAGAACTGCTCTCAATTCCAGAATGTTTATTGGAAGGAGACTCTCCTCCTGATTCCATAGTCCCTGAGCCTTCAGAGAATTCCAGACAGCGCCCCAACCTAGTAGGCTGGCGTCTGTTGTTACAATTGTCCAGTCTGGCCTGCTGAATGGCATCCCCCTGGACAGGTGTGGCCGATAAAGCCACCATAGAAGAGAATTTCTGGTCTCTTGATTCAGATTCAGAGTAGGGGACAAATCTGAGTAATCCCCATTCCACTGACTCAGCATGCACAATTGCAGCGGTCTGAGGTGTAGGCGTGCAAAAGGTACTATGTCCATTGCCGCTACCATTAAGCCGATCACCTCCATGCATTGAGCTACTGACGGGTGTTGAATGGAATGAAGGACACGGCATGCATTTTGAAGCCTTGTTAACCTGTCTTCTGTCAGGTAAATCTTCATTTCTACAGAATCTATAAGAGTCCCCAAGAATGGAACTCTTGTGAGAGGAAAAAGAGAACTCTTCTTTTCGTTCACTTTCCATCCATGCGACCTTAGAAATGCCAGAACTAACTCTGTATGAGACTTGGCAGTTTGAAAGCTTGAAGCTTGTATTAGAATGTCGTCTAGGTACGGAGCTACCGAAATCCCTCGCGGTCTTAGTACCGCCAGAAGGGCACCCAGAACCTTTGTGAAGATTCTTGGAGCCGTAGCCAATCCGAATGGAAGAGCTACAAACTGGTAGTGCCTGTCTAAGAAGGCAAACCTTAGATACCGGTGATGATCTTTGTGGATCGGTATGTGAAGGTAAGCATCCTTTAAATCCACTGTGGTCATGTACTGACCCTCTTGGATCATGGGTAAGATTGTCCGAATAGTTTCCATTTTGAACGATGGAACTCTTAGGAATTTGTTTAGAATCTTTAAATCTAAGATTGGCCTGAAAGTTCCCTCTTTTTTGGGAACCACAAACAGGTTTGAGTAGAACCCTTGTCCTTGTTCCGACCGCGGAACCGGATGGATCACTCCCATTAATAACAGATCTTGTACACAGCGTAGAAACGCTTCTTTCTTTATCTGGTTTGTTGACAACCTTGACAGATGAAATCTCCCTCTTGGGGGAGATAATTTGAAGTCTAGAAGGTATCCCTGAGATATGATCTCTAGTGCCCAGGGATCCTGAACATCTCTTGCCCAGGCCTGGGCGAAGAGAGAAAGTCTGCCCCCCACTAGATCCGGTCCCGGATCGGGGGCTCTCGGTTCATGCTGTCTTTGGGGCAGCAGCAGGTTTCCTGGCCTGCTTGCTCTTGTTCCAGGACTGGTTAGGCTTCCAGCCTTGCCTGTAACGAGCAACAGCTCCTTCCTGTTTTGGTGCAGTGGAGGTTGATGCTGCTCCTGTTTTGAAATTCCGAAAGGGACGAAAATTAGACTGTCTAGCCTTAGCTTTGGCTTTGTCTTGAGGTAGGGCGTGGCCCTTACCTCCTGTAATGTCAGCGATAATTTCTTTCAAACCGGGCCCAAATAAAGACTGCCCCTTGAAAGGTATATTAAGTAATTTGGACTTAGAAGTAACATCAGCTGACCAGGATTTTAGCCACAGCGCCCTACGTGCCTGTATGGCGAATCCTGAGTTCTTAGCCGTAAGTTTGGTTAAATGTACTACGGCCTCCGAAATGAAAGAATTAGCTAGTTTAAGGACTCTAAGCCTGTCCGTAATGTCGTCTAGCGTAGATGAACTAAGGTTCTCTTCCAGCGACTCAATCCAAAATGCTGCCGCAGCCGTAATCGGCGCGATACATGCAAGGGGTTGCAATATAAAACCTTGTTGAACAAACATTTTCTTAAGGTAACCCTCTAATTTTTTATCCATTGGATCTGAAAAAGCACAGCTATCCTCCACCGGGATAGTGGTACGCTTAGCTAAAGTAGAAACTGCTCCCTCCACCTTAGGGACCGTTTGCCATAAGTCCCGAGTGGTGGCGTCTATTGGAAACATCTTTCTAAATATTGGAGGGGGTGAGAACGGCACACCGGGTCTATCCCACTCCTTAGTAACAATTTCAGTTAGTCTCTTAGGTATAGGAAAAACGTCAGTACTCGCCGGTACCGCAAAGTATTTATCCAACCTGCACAGTTTCTCTGGTATTGCAACGGTGTTACAATCATTGAGAGCTGCTAAGACCTCCCCTAGTAATACACGGAGGTTCTCCAATTTAAATTTAAAATTTGAAATATCTGAGTCCAATCTGTTTGGATCAGAACCGTCACCCACAGAATGAAGCTCTCCGTCCTCATGCTCTGCGAGCTGTGACGCAGTATCAGACATGGCCCTAGTATTGTCAGCGCACTCTGTTCTCACCCCAGAGTGATCACGCTTGCCTCTTAGTTCTGGTAATTTAGACAAAACTTCAGTCATAACAGTAGCCATATCTTGTAATGTTATCTGTAATGGCCGCCCAGATGTACTAGGCGCCATAATATCACGCACCTCCCGGGCGGGAGATGCAGGTACTGCCGCGTGAGGCGAGTTAGTCGGCATAACTCTCCCCTCGCTGTTTGGTGAAATTTGTTCACATTGTACAGATTGACTTTTATTTAAAGTAGCATCAATACAGTTAGTACATAAATTTCTATTGGGCTCCACCTTGGCATTGGAACAAATGACACAGATATCTTCCTCTGAGTCAGACATGTTTAACACACTAGCAATAAACTTACAACTTGGTTATAATCTTTTTTAGCAAAAACGTACTGTGCCTCAAAGAGGTACTAAACGATTAAATGACAGTTGAATAATGAACTGAAAAACAGTTATAGCATCAAACTTTAAAACAACACAACTTTTAGCAAAGGTTTGTTCCCATTAGTAAAATAACAACAATTAAATTTGACATAAAAATTACAGAGCAACGTTTTTATTCACAGTCACTATAAAATTCTCACAGCTCTGCTGAGAGAATCTACCTCCCTCCAAAGAAGTTTGAAGACCCCTGAGATCTGTCAGAGATGAACCGGATCATGCAGGAAATATAAGAGTAACTGACTGGAATTTTTTGATGCGTAGCAAAGAGCGCCAAAAACGGCCCTTCCCTCTCCCACACAGCAGTGAAGAGAAACGAAACTGTCACAATTAAAAGCAAACAACTGCCAAGTGGAAAATAATGCCCAAATATTTATTCACACAGTACCTCAGCAATGTAAACGATTCTACATTCCAGCAAAAACGTTTAACATGATAAATACTTATTAAAAGGATTAGTGACCTTTAACAGAGTAGTTCCGGTGAAATACCATCCCCAGAATACTGAAGTGTATACATACATGTCATTATAACGGTATGGCAGGATTTTCTCATCAATTCCATTCAGAAAATAAAAACTGCTACATACCTCAATGCAGATTCATCTGCCCGCTGTCCCCTGATCTGAAGCCTTTACCTCCCTCAGATGGCCGAGAACAGCAATATGATCTTAACTACTCCGGTTAAAATCATAGTAAAAAACTCTGGCAGATTCTTCCTCAAACTCTGCCAGAGAAGTAATAACACGCTCCGGTGCTATTGTAAAATAACAAACTTTTGATTGAAGTCATAAAAACTAAGTATAATCACCATAGTCCTCTCACACATCCTATCTAGTCGTTGGGTGCAAGAGAATGACTGGGACTGACGTAGGGGGGAGGAGCTATATGCAGCTCTGCTGGGTGAATCCTCTTGCATTTCCTGTTGGGGAGGAGTTATATCCCAGAAGTAATGATGACCCGTGGACTGATCACACATAACAGAAGAAAAATATTTTAACTGATGCTTCAGGCAGATCCACCTTGGCAGATCCCGCTCTTGGGACTCTCCTGCTGGGGGCGCAGAAAGGTGGCTGCCTATACTGCCTTACACAAGTGCCGGCCCTGATCAGTTGATTATGTAAGTCTACAACATTTAATAATGTTTCAGTGATTTTTTTGCGTGTTTTTCATGTGTGAAATACATGTGTGTTAAATAAACCAAGTTAAAGCTACTTACTGTATTTTACTTTTCTTGTAGTAGTTATGTGGATTTATATTTACTTTCTAACAAGTACAATAAAAAAGCGAATAGCACAACTGCCAGTTGTGGCTTTGCAGGGGTGCATGGGGATGCAAAACCACCGCAGTCTTTTAGATTGCACCCTCTTCGTACTCATAAGGCTGAGGAAGATGATGAAATTCACACCCCCCTGCACCTCCCCACATAGACACACTGCCTAGACACCCCACAAAGCCTCCAGCTCCTTCCATAGCACACACATGACCATGCTTCTTCTCACCCTGACTCCACCCACAGGCTTCCATGATTCAGCCCCAAGCTTCCTGGACCTGACATAAAGCTCTGTAGTGTTTGCCCCTTGCCAAACTGTAATTTCTGAGACTAACATGGTTAAAACCCTTAAATGTAAATGAGGCTAAAAAATAAATAGCAATGTAAGAGAGAGAATATGGATTGGGGGTTTCAGGTCAACTAAATTTGGCATGGTTCAGAATCATTAATTCACTATTAGAAGTTGTTGTCAGTGCAGAATCCAAATATTATTTGACAGAAATTGTGCCTCTGGATTTTAATGCAGTGTCTTTCTCGATTTTAAGCATATTTAAAAATGTCAATTTTTAGCTTTATTGAGATTGTGTATGCCTTCCCAAAGGGTGGCACTCAAGGATAAGAAAGGCAAATAAGCCTGAAATTGGGTAGAAACAGCTCTGCCCAAAACGGTTTGAACTACTGAACAGGACCACAAGTGGTTTCTTCAATACTTACAGGATAATTTTTTGAAGCATAAATGGGTTAAATACCATAATAAGGCAAAATTAAATGACATAGTAGATGAGGTTGAAAAAAGACCGAAGTCCATCGAGTTCAACCTATACAAATATATAATACTTACAAAAAGCTCCAGTTGAGCTTAAATTAATCCCACTAAAAGGTGACCCATTTAGTACAAGCAATCATATCCAAGAATTTGATTTCTATACAGAAATTTAATACAATAAAATGGCATAATACATCAAAACCGACAATAAAGAGACAATGCAGTATCGATACTCTGAATTTCAAGTGAGCAGTAGATTTTCTTTCTGAGAAGTTTTAAAGATTACTTCCATTTCCCTGTTCACTGTATCATGTGACAGCCAACAACCAATTACAGACTCATATACGTACATACTCTTAACCCCGGCACACGCTCAGCAGAAGCTGATGCCTAAGAAAGTGTGCACAAAAAAAGATAGTACACAAATTGATAATGGAATTAAATTTGAAAGGTTTTAGTGTCTATAAAACAATGGGAGCTGCCATGTTGTAACTTAGGTTACCTTCTCTGCTGTGGCCAATTAGGGTCAGTTATAAATAGGTCACTAGTGTGTGCAGCCAATGGATGTGTGGAATATAACAGTGTTCTGCACTTCCATTACTAACAGGAACTGAATTGAGCTCATGCACGTGAAATTACCGAGGAGTGAGCACTGATTGGCTAAAATGCAAGTCTGTCAAAAGAACTGAAATAAGGGGCAGTCTGCAGAGGTTTAGATACAAGGTAATTACAGAGGTAAAACATGTATCTATATAACTGTGTTGGTTATGCAAAACTGGGGAATGGGTAATTAAGGGATTATCTATCTTTTAAAACAACAAAAATTCTGGTGTTTACTGTCCCTTTAAGTTAAAAAGCAGTGGTCGTAAGATCGGGATGATTGACACCCCCTGCTAGCAGCCGATTGGCCGCCAATGTGCAGGGGGCATGCTTGTGCAATGTTAAATGCACACAGTGTATGCTTGCCTAGATGTGCTAATTTCCTATGCAAATATTTACATTGATTTAATTTTGAGACATGGAGGATTTTAATTTCAGTTTTTTATCTCCCCCCTTAATTTTAATGAATTTTATATATATATATATAGTTGCAAAGTATTATTGTGAAAATAACATAACTGAAGTTTAAGATATTAAAAAGACAAATATTTATTGCACTTTTCATAAACAGAATCTAATTTGCATTTCAATGTATAAAATATAGAAACTACACGTACTATGAAATCTAGGGGTATTTTTTCTATAAAGACTTTTTAAAGATTTCAATAAAAATGTAGGGCTTCTTATAAGAGACTTGTTAGGTGTTAGATATGATACATTTACACTTGTTGCAGATATTTAGACCTTGTATGGTCAGAAATTAAGAGATTCACAAAATTTGATTTTTATTTTATTGATCCATAATAATTACACGGAGAACAGACTTCAGGTAGTGTGTCATACCATAATGACAGCACTGGGGAAGTCCTGTACTATAAATACATGCATATAAGTGTGAATCCTGATCAGAGAAAACAAAATGTATGACCACTGTAAAACTTGTTTTATTCATTTATTTGTATAATAAAATATTTAAAGAGAATGATCAGAAATGACAATCAAAATAAATAATGTAACCACCAGGTGCCCGATAATCCAAAAATATATTTTGCTACCAAATTAAAGTTATGGTTTTAAAAAAATAATAATAATAATAATTAAACACTCATAGCAGCCACCATGACTCCAATAACAATTATAAAATGTGCCATAATAACGTGCATGAATTGTCAATGGAGATCTTCAAGTTTGTGCATTAAATGGCATATCGGCATTAAAGTTTACAGCTTCCTCTGTACAACAGGAGTCTGTCAATAAAGCTGTACTGAATGCAGAGACTGTGTACGAAAGAAACAGGGTTTTGTTTTAGTGCCAGAACCCCTGCGTTACACGGGTGAGCTTCTCGTGCACAGCC
>NC_069509.1:65167553-65277553 GCF_027579735.1 Bombina bombina
ATTAAAAAAAAAGTGAGCTGTGTGCACTATTTCTTCTGTAGTTTTTTTTATATACATACATGCATGCTCACAGGAGTAGGGCGAAGGATAGTGTAAGGTGTTTTGGAGAGCAAGAGTACATATGTTTGTGTTAACAAGAGTAAAAAGTATGATTTATGAAGGAGCTGGAGGAGAGCGCTCCAAACCAGGGAACCTGTCCCCCTGCATTTGGGGCTAGCGAGGCAATATCCAATGCATGCTTTTATCATTACTCCTCCCTTGCTCTCATCCAACCAATCAAAAGCAGTGCTTCTTAATCATCGCAGACAAATTAATCTGGGATGATTTAAGTCTATCAAAGACAGACAGCAAAACAAAAAGTATCCAATAATTAATTTGTGTTTGAAAATACAATAAAACAAATACAAGTAAGGATAAAGTTACTAATGTTCATGGGCTTGCAAAATATATAAAACAAATAAAAATAATAGTTTCACAACTAAAACAAGAATACTTGCCCAGAGTAAAAGAATCTCTCCATAGTCCTGTTTAAAAACATCTAGCCAGACTAAAGAAGAGGACATGTGTTTACATAATCATTTTTTTCTTTTTGGGTTTACTGGTACATTTTTCCTTTGTTTTAAGAGATCTTAAGACTGCTGCTTAACTTGTAGTTGTAGGTTTGCATAAATAGAGCTCCTTGCGGGGGAGATTACAAGTGGTGTGCTAACTGTTACGCTCGAGCGATAAGGGTTATTTTGTGGCTCTTTACGCACATTCGAAGTAGCGCTGGTATTATGAATTGAAAGTAAACGTGTTCACTTGAACGCAATTTATTTTAACGTACGTCAGGTTAGCCCAACTTCAGAGCTCTGGTCAACTGTTATGCGAGACAAAAAAGTGGAACAAAAAACATGAAAATACATATATTTATATGTTTATATGTGTGTGCATATGTAATTATGTATTTATATATGTATATATGCATTTACAGACATATATATACAAATATATATATACACACACACACAGCATTGGAGCCCTTTGCAGTTAAGTAGCTTAAAACATGTAAAATATTTTTTATGCTATATTCATATTTAAAAAAACTTGTTTAAAGGGAAACGAAACACAATTTTTTTTATTTCATGATTCGGGTAGAGAATACAATTTTTAAAAAGTTTCCAATTTACTTATATTATCAAATGTGTTATTTGCACGTCTGGAGCACTATATGACAGGAAATAGTGCTGTCATCAAGTGCTCTTGCTAATGTACAACACTGTTGCAAAACTGCTTCTATAAAGTACTACAGACACGTGCACACTTACCTCATTGCTTTTAAACAAAGGATAACAAGAAAATGAAGAAAATTTGATAAAAGAAGTATATTGGAAAGTTGTTTAAAATTGCATGTTCTATCTGAATCATGAAAGAAAAAAGTTTGAGTTTTATGTCCCTTTAAAGCAATGGTCTTAAAGTACTGGCCCTGGGGCCATATGCGGCCCTCAAGATAATTTCATCTGGCCCTCCCTTGTTTAATAGGTAAACCATTAATCTGGGTTGACAATTGTTTTCCTTTTCTAAGAGGTATAATAAGTTGATGCTCTATATAAGCACACACAAGATAAATATAAAGACAAGCGTCCTGTGTAGGCTCCCACCATACACTGTTTGCTATTATGTCGTTAAACAGTTCCAGAATGATCACTTCACTTGGCACTCACTAGATAAGTATAGACAACTGTGTATTGTGGGCTACAATTCTCACCATGCACTACTACTTGGGTAAATGTCACGTCCAGTCCCTAGTCTTTCCAGTTCCGCAGCACTTACCCAGCTCAAGCGGCCCCCATGGGAGAAGAAACCTTGGCCAGTGGCCCCCAGATAAAATGTGCAGACTTTTTGAGTCACAGAATATACATATATGCATTTGTGATTGGCTGATGGCTGTCACGTGATACAGGGGGAGTGGAAATAGACATAACTGAAATTTGTCAGAAAAAAAACTACTACTCATTTGAAGTTCAGACTAAGGGGCCGATTTAACATTGTGCAAGCGGATATGATCCGATATTGTGGATCATGTCCGCTGCACATCGATAAATGCCGTCAGCATACGCGGTCGGCATTTATCATTGCACCAGCAGTTCTGGTGAACTGCTGGTACAATACCGCCCCCTGCAGATTCACGGCCAATCGGCCACCAGCAAGGGGTGGCAATCAACCCGATCGTATTCGATCGGGTTGATTTCCGGCGATGTCTGTCCGCCGCCTGAGAGCAGGTGGACAGGTTATGGAGAAGCTGTCTTTAGACTGCTGCTTCATAACTTGTGTTTCAGGTGAGCCTGAAGGCTTGTGCAGAAACAGGGGCATCAAGCTTCATACAGAGCTTGATAAATATGCCCCTAAGTGCTATTGCATTGTCCTTTTATCATGCATGTGTTCGTTATGCAATTCTACTGTATTTACAAGTCATTTAACTGTGTTTGTTCTGTAAATACCTCACATTCCAATGTTCTTCACATAGGGGAATATGTTCTAAGAATTTAAAATAGATATTCCTATATATTTCTGTTTATATCTATACCTATATATAATCATCTATATATAAAGGTATTGATAAATATTTGTGCAAATAAAACATCATTTATATATATAGCAATATGCATTTAAGAATAAATAGAACAAATTCTTCTATGAGAAGAACATTGGAATGTGAAATATTCATAATTTATATTGGCTTAGCGCACTTGAGAAAATGCCAACGGATTTGCGTGATTGTTGGGTGTTTTTTTTCCACTTTTCGTGCTCCATTGAAGTCTAAGGGAAAATACGTTAACGCTGTCATGATATTCTAACGTTTGCTTTTTGGACAAGTCACAAGAACAAACATTTTATTTTGAAATGAAAATGCGCCCTATCCTACGCACGCAAAAAGTCTAAGTTGAGTGCAGTTAGCACGCAAGCTAGACCGATAACTAGCACTACAATCATAATCTAGCCCTCAGTTGGAAATTACCTGGTCATCTAACAAAATTTCCAGTCAAATGATACAGCCTCATTTATGGCTCTCTGAATGAGCCTTTGTGAATAGCCCCTATCCTTATGTCATCCAACCAAGAGGTTGGCATGTTTTTCATAACCATGGATATTAGTACAATTCATTTTCAACCCTACAAATTAGCCTTTGGTCACATGGGCATGTAGTAGACTATTACCCAATATGGGTTTCCTGTATACCTCTGATTTAATGGTACCCAGCGGGGTCCCCTACATAATCCTTTAAATAAAGAAAACAATTTATAATTTATTTAACAAGATATTTGGGGGTAAATACCGCCATCTAAAAAAAGAGGTGGTTTTACAGCATATTTCCTTATTTAAAGTGACATGAAACCAAAAAATGTCCTTTAGGATTCAGATAGAAGATGCAATTTTCAATTTACTTTAATTATGTAATGTGCTTCATTTTTATCCTTTGTTAAAAAGCATACCTTAGTAAGCATATGACCTGGGAGCTAGCTGCTGATTGGTGACTGCACATATATAACGCTTATCATTGGCTTTCTGATGTGTTCAGCTAGCTCCCATTAAAGCATTACTGCTCCTTCAACAAAGGATACCAAGAGAATGAATTGCCAACAGAAGAAAATTGGAAAGTTGATTCAAATTGTTTGTTCTATCTGAATTGTGAAAGAAAAGTTTTGGGTTTCATGTGCCTTTAAGAGTCCGGTAAGTGCTGGTTATATATGTATATACACTATTATTATTTTTTTATATATATATATAGAATGCTGACCTCCAGCTAGCAGGGGAGCTGCAAATGGGTGCCGGTGCACAATTGGGGCACCTTTCTCTCTGCATTTCTTAGATGATTAATTAACTTTGAACAGAAGGTTTGAGGAAGTGAAGTCCAGGTTAAAAAAAAAACAATTTATATGGTGATAGATAAGATTACTTTGAACTAGACGTGGATTTAAAGGTTTCGGATGCAAACAAATGCAGAAGAAGGCAGTCGCTCAAGGCATTTGGCTCTTTTCGGAGACGGATTACTACTTGTGAAAGTGCAACACACAAAGATTTGGATTTGAACAGATCTTAGTGTGTTGCTCCGAAAAGAGCCGAATGCCACGAGCGGACATTCTTCTGCATTCCTTTGCATTCGAAACCTCCAAATGCGCATGTCTAATTTGAACGGTTAATCCTGGGATAGTGATTACTTTGTGATTCGTTTATTTATTGGATACCTTTCTGTGATATTATAACATTTGCTGCCTCTAGATTTTTTAGATTTTTTTTATTATTCTTTTAAAACAAGAAGAATTATGTGGGTCAGATAAAGCGCTGGAGGGTCATAATGTTACTCCTGGGACTAAGGTTGGACAACACTGATTTAATTAAAGCATAACACCGAATAGCTGGTGAAGATACATCTGCAAAATCAGTTTTTGGACAGAAGAAAAAACACAGGAATGTCTTTAAACCAATATGAAAACTTGTTCCGATAATACTTTGTAACAATTGTTTCCAGGAGTGTCTGACTCAGACGCGTTATCCTTGGGAATGTTGCCCAGAAGACAATTTTGCAGATGCCAAATATTACGGCCTTAGTGCTGCCAAGGCCATAACTTGTCTACAGCAGTGTCACCTGTGAAGGAATGCGTCAGGAAAAGGGGCAAATGCTTTTTCAGCAATCTCTGAGATCCAAGGGGTTAACCACAGCTCTACCCTCAATTCCTAATCTAACCTTACATCCAAGTTGTCAGACACATTTTTTGAACAGGAATGTTCTGGGTGCTGAGATACTGGTAGAATCAAGGTATCCACCCATGAGATTGTGGTTATCGACCTCGTGGGCATGAAATTGCGGTCAGATACCTTTCAGAAGTGGGATCTAGCAAACTTGTTGCATACTTTGGTATCCACATATTATAAGCTCTTCACAGCAGGGTCATCCTCCTCTTGTATCAATTCCAATGTTTAATCTAA
Source organism: Bombina bombina (assembly GCF_027579735.1). Classification (NCBI taxonomy): domain Eukaryota; kingdom Metazoa; phylum Chordata; class Amphibia; order Anura; family Bombinatoridae; genus Bombina; species Bombina bombina. The sequence continues at coordinate 65,172,522 of NC_069509.1, forward strand.
TTGAATTGTACTGTATACTGCAATGATCAGGTATTCACTGCTGATGTATATTGTGATATTTACAACTAAATAATGATAATAATAATAAAATAATAATAATAATCATCTGTATTTTGCTTAAAGGGACATTAAAGCCATTTTTAATATATGCTTCAGAAATTAAGTACTAGATTGCAAAAAGTCTGCAGATAACATTGATGTTTTACAAGAATTTAAAACTTTAGTGTAGAAAATCTTATCTCTTTTGCTGTCGCCAATTAAGAACACACATAAATGACCACCTGCACATTACAACCAATCACTGTGCAGTTATATGGGGGGGAGTGTAAGATGTACAATATTCAGAATCAAATAACAGGAAAAGGATGCAAAATAAATAATGAAAGAAGAGGCAATTTTGTTTCACTGTACATAATTAAATATTTTATGGGAAATTACATATTGAGTTTCCTGTCCCTTTAAAATCAGAGCATGAAATGTTAATTTTTAGTTTCAAAAGGTTTAGTTTCAATAGAATCTGATGAAAAGCTTTATTTGCTTTAACACTGCTATTTTCTGGAATATAAAATCAGTTTCACAGTTTTTTTTTCCTTTTTCCAGGAAGGTGGACATTCTACTTGTGGGGGCAGAATCGCTGCACTCCCTACACACTTCTGCCATCTTGTTTTTTCAAGGACCTCATAGCTGTGATCTCAGAGCCTGTAAGCCGGCCAGCAGGGCACAAAACAGAACATTTTTTTTCCTCAGGACTGGAGATCTTCTGAAACATCTTTAGGAATTCTTAGTGAGAGGCACAACTTAACATCTTCCAAGTTTAAAGGGCCAAGAAATATCTACTCCACAAATACAAAGACTAATTGTAGGGTTTTCTGTACAAATACAGCCTGGCCCGCTTGCAAATTCAATCATATAATTTAAATCAAGTATCATTTCACACGCTCACTCTTTTGTCAAAAGTTGAAAGCCAAACAGAAAGTTCACTGATAAAACTAAAGATCTAGCTCTGCTGAGAATAGAAGACATGTTCCTGTGACAGATGTGATTGGTTTCAATGTGTTATAGTATAATAATAAGTATTAATAATTGTATTTGCTTATAAAAGATTTTTTTTTTAATCAAATTAGAGATTTAAAATTATTCAACTCATCCTTCTAAAAATATTACTCAAACTGTCAAAGCCTCAAAAATATTCCACAAACTGTGTGTGAACAGGGCTACATGACAGTTGGCCCAATACTACAATTAAACTAACTGCTACTGTTCTGGTTGGCCAAACCACAATAAACCCTGTCACAGTACTATTAGCCTTAAAGGAACAGGGAAGTGTGCAGTTTTTCTTAGTATCCTTTGTTGAAAATTAGGGGCCGATTTATCATGGCCCGAATGGGACCAAATACATCTGTTTCCGCCAGACAATTGATAAATCGGCCCCCTAGGCTCTTTTCATAAAAGCATACTGAGGTAGTTTGGATCGTACATGTGTCTTGTGCACTAGGTAGCACTATATTCAACATTATTTTTAGCACCTAGTGCAACCTCTCAAATCCAAAACCAAAAGTTACAAAAGATAAAAAATGGTCCTTAAAAAACAAACATGAAATAGATTAACTGATACCTAGAAGAAAACAATGTAATTTTTCATGTATAATTATACTTTCATTATTTATTTTGCAGACTTTCCTGTAATTTAACTCTGAAATTGTGTTTTTTTTCATCTGCCTCTTGGAGAGGCTAGAGTGTATCCTTCAGAATCCTGGACACTGTCCCTGCAACATGCTACAAAGTGAGTGTAGGAGCTTATTTATATTTCTAATCAATGGGCTAAAGCAAGGATAAAATAAACAATACTTATAGGGACAGTTTAGTCAAAATTAAACTTTCATGATTTAGATAGGGAATCCAATTTTAAACAACTTTCCAATTCACTTTTATCATCAAATTTGCTTTGTGCTCTTGGTGTTCTTTGTTAAAAGCTAAACCTAGCTAGGATCATATGCTAATTTCTAAAACCTTGAAGGCCGCCCCTTATTTCAATGCATTTGGCAGTTTTTCACAGCTAAAGGGCGTAAGATCATGTGTGCCATACAGATAGCATTGTGACCACGCCTGTGGATTTACACGTGAGAGGGCACTGATTGGCTAAATGCAAGTCTGTCAAAAGAACTGAAATAAGGGGGCAGTCTGCAAAGCCTTAGATACAAGGTAATCACAGAGGTAAATAGTATATTAATATAACCGTGTTGGTTATGCAAAATAGGGGAATGGGTAATAAAAGGATTATCTATCTTTTTAAACAATAATAATTCTGGAATAGACTGTCCCTTTAAACTACTTGTCAACGGGTATGCCTTTGTACAGCAAAAAGATGCAAACATTGCTTAAAAAACAATAGTTTAACATGCTTTAAAACATGAATTTTCATGCAGATTGTTTGCAATGCAGTGCTTAATAAATCAGGATTAAGTAGGATTGGAAAGAACCAGAAATTGGTGATTATGAATACAAGAAAACCTGCGTAAATATCAGAAAAGTCTAAAACATAAAAATTTTGAATCTGCATTTTAAGAAAATGCTTCACTTAATATTCTTTTTTTATCCTAGACCAGGTTCCTGGAACAAGAGGTGCAGGAAGGCTGAATAAATTTGGTTACACAAGCTCAGATCAGCACATGGCAAACAAGGAAGCTGGAGCATGAGCTACGGTAATTCTGAAACAGTCTGGTTACACAAGCTCAGTTCAGTGCATGGCAAACAAGGAAGCTGGAGCATGAGCTATTGTAATTCTGAAACAGTCTGGTTACGCAAGCTCAGTTCAGTACATGGCAAACAAGGTAGCTAGAGCATGAGCTACTGTAATTCTGAAAAAGTCTGGTTACACAAGCTCGGTTCAGTGCATGGCAAACAAGGTAGCTGGAGCATGAGCTACTGTAATTCTGAAACAGTCTGGTTAAACAAACTCAGATCAGTGCATGGCAAACAAAATGTCAGGATGCCAGGAATCAGACTGAGCGAGAAGTGCAAAAATAATCACACCTTTATTAATAGCAAAAAATAATAAAAAGTCCACAAGTCAAATAAGAAGCCAGGAATCAAAACCAGAGCTGGTAGTCAGGCGAGCCGAGTAAGGAGCCAAAGCGAATAGTCAGACGAGCCGAGTCAGGAGCCAAAGCGAATAGTCAGACAAGCCGAGTCAGGAGCCAAAGCGAGTAGTCAGACGAGCCAGAATCAGGAACAAGGAGAACAATAGAGTTGGGAACAAGCCAGGGATCAGGAACCAGGAGGGAAGTCAGACAGCCAGGTAATACACAGGAGCTCTCACAAAAAGGTCTGAGACAACGCAAGCGCAAAGCATACTGAACAGAGGCCCTTTAAATAATAAGGTATGACATCACAATTCTGAGACTGCATCCTGTCTCGCACGGATGATGTACACCAGTCTGGCCATAAAAGGAAGTGCAGGAAATGAGCAGCATCACACAGTATGCACCAGAGTCAGCAAGAGAGGTGAGTAAAATGGCTGCCAGCAGCACATGGCAAACACAACAGGGAAATAACTCTGACAGTACCCTCCCCTCAACGACCCCTCCCCCAAGGGAGGACAAAAGGCTTATTGTAGAAACAGGCATGGAAGGCACGGAGGAGGGCGGGAGCATGAACATCAGAGGAGGGAACCCATGAATGCTCCTCCGAACTGTAGCCCCTCCAGTGAACCAAATACTGTACGCGGCCCCTGGACATACGAGAGTCAATAATGCTGCTGACCTCATACTCCTCATGGTTGTCAACAAAGATAGGACGGGGACGAGGCAACACAGTGGTAAACTGATTACAAACCAATGGTCTCAAAAGGGAGACATGAAAAACATTGGAGATGCGCATTGCAGAAGGAAGGTCAAGAGCATAGGCCACAGGATTGACCTGTCGGAGTATTCGAAAAGGACCAACATAACGGGGAGCCAGTTTATTGGCAGGCACACGAAGGTTCAAGTTGCGGGAGGACAGCCAAACTCTCTCACCAACCTGGTAGGAAGGCGCGGGCAGACGCCTACGATCAGCCTGGAACTTTTGGCACTGCATAGAACGATGAAGGCAATCCTGAATCTGCACCCACGTGGAACGGAGTTGCCGGAGATGCTCCTCTAAAGCCGGAATACCCTGAGACATGAATAAATCGGGCAACAAGGATGGTTGAAACCCATAATTCGCCATGAACGGGGATAGCTTGGAGGAAGCATTAATAGCACTATTACGAGCAATCTCTGCCCAAGGTAACAGTTCAGACCAATTATTGTGGTGATCTGAGACATAGCAACGGAGGAACTGTTCCAGTGCTTGATTAGACCGTTCCGCAGCCCCAATGGATTGAAGGTGATATGCCGAGGAGAAGGAAAGCTGTATCCCCATTTGAGCACATAAGGAACGCCAAAATCTGGAGACAAACTGGCTACCCCGGTCCGACACTATCTCCTTGGGTAACCCATGTAAACGGAAGACCTCTCGGGCAAAAATTGAAGCAAGCTCCTGAGCGGTAGGCAACTTCTTCAAGGGAATGCAATGTGACATTTTAGAAAAACGGTCAACCACCATAAGGATAACAGTATTGCCATTGGAAACAGGGAGCTCAACAATGAAGTCCATGCAAAGATATGTCCAAGGACGCTCACCATTAGCAATAGGTTGAAGAAGACCCACAGGAAGACGTCGAGGAGTCTTATTCTGTGCACAAACTGAGCAGGAGGCAACAAACGCAGCAACATCAGAACGAAGACCTGGCCACCAGAATTGTCGAGTGACAGACCAAATCATTTGGTTCTTGCCTGGGTGACCTGCAGCTTTAGGATAGTGGTAAGTGTGTAAAAGTTTAGTTAGAAGATTCTCAGGAACAAAACACTTACCACTAGGTTTCTCAGGAGGTGCATTGGTTTGTGCAGCCAGGATCTCCTCCCCCAAGGGAGAAGTCAAATTAGTACGTATGGTAGCCAAAATATGGTCAGGAGGTATAACTGGAGTAGGTACAGACTCCTCCTTGGACAGAGACGAAAATTTTCGAGAGAGGGCATCAGCCCTAACATTCTTACTACCAGGCAGGTAGGAGACCACATAATTAAACTGAGACAAAAATAGCACCCATCTGGCCTGTTGGGGTGACAAACGTTTTTCTTCAGATGGATAAGTTAAATTCTTGTGGTCAGTAAGAATGAGCACTGGCACGCTAGTACCCCCGAGTAGATGCCTCCATTCCTTGAGTGCCAAAATTGTGCCCAGTAATTCCCTGTCGCCAATTTCATAATTGCACTCCGCTGGAGACAATTTCTTACAGAAGAAACCACACGGATGCAAGGAACCGTCAGACGTAGGATGTTGAGACAAGAGGGCACCTACTCCAGTCTCAGATGCATTGACCTCAAGAATGAAAAGCAGGACAAGGTTAGGATGAGCCAGAACTGGAGCGGCAGCAAAGGCAGTCTTAAGACAATCAAAGGCCTTTATGGCAGTAGGTGACTAATGGAGTGGATCATTCTCTTTACGGGTCATGTCTGATAGGTTTGACCAAGGAAGAAAAGTTTTTAATAAACTTTCTATAGTAATTGGCGAACCCCAAAAAACGTTGAATAGACCGAAGACCTACTGGGCGAGGCCACTGCAGAACTGCAGATAACTTCTTAGGATCAATGGAGAACCCTGCAACGGAGATAACATAACCTAGGAAGGTTACTTGAGTCTGATGGAACTCACATTTCTCGAGTTTACAAAACAGGCCGTTCTCACGTAGTCTCTAAAGAACCCGTGTAACATCAGAACGATGAGCCTCAAGTGTGGGTGAGTGTATGAGGATGTCGTCTAAGTACACCACAACACACTGTTGCAACATATCTCGTAGGACATCATTAATAAATTCCTGAAAAACAGCAGGAGCATTACATAGGCCAAAGGGCATTACAAGATACTCATAATGCCCGCTCCTGGTGTTAAATGCGGTTTTCCATTCATGGCCCTCCTTAATCCTATCGAGATTATACGCTCCTCTCAAATCAAGTTTATTAAAGACCGTAGCTCCCTTGAGGCGGTCAAAGAGTTCCGTAATGAGCAGAATAGGGTAAGCATTCTTAATGGTAAGACGATTAAGACCCTTATAATCGATGCATGGTCTTAACTCACCACCCTTTTTCTTCACAAAGAAGAAGCCAGCCCCTACAGGAGAGCAGGATTTGCGGATGATCCCCCGCGACAGAGCATCAGCAACATACTCCTCCTTAGCACAATTCTCTGCAACAGACAGAGGGTAAACCGGCCCCGAGGAGGAATGGCTCCGGGTTGCAGGTCTATGGCACAATCGTAAGACTGGTGAGGAGGCAATGTACCTGCACGCACATTGTCAAAAACGTCTAGGAACTCTCGGTACTCCTCTGGCAATTGAGATACGGAAGAAGTGCACAAGACTTTCACTGGTTTCCAAAGACAAGTGGAAATACATTGCGGAGACCACAACAAAATTTCGGACCTGCGCCAGTCGAGACTGGGATTGTCCTTTTGGAGCCAGGGATAACCCAGAACAATCGGAAAATGCAGAGAGTTTATCACCTGGAACTGGAGGGTTTCAAAATGGAGAGCCCCAACAGCCATGGATAACGAAGCAGTTTCGTGAGTAACGAGTGCGGGCTGAAGGGGCCTGCCATCAATGGCCTCAATAGCAAGCAGAACAGACCGAGGCCAAACAGGAATGGTGTGCTTTGATACAAAAGCACTGTCAATGAAATAGCCCGCAGCACCGGAGTCAACAAGAGCCTGGGTGACTATGGAGGAATCCACCCAGGAAAGGACAACCGTGACCAAAGGTTTCTCCTTTAGCGGTTCCGGGGACAAGGATAAACCACCGAAGGTCAGCCCCCAACAGGACCTTAGGTGTGAACGTTTCCCGGAGAATGAGCTACTGTAATTCTGAAAGAGTCTGGTTACACAATCTCAGTTCAGTGCATGGCAAACAAGGTATAGCTGAAGCATGAGCTACTGTAATTCTGAAACAGTCTGGTTACACAAGCTTAGTTCAGTGCATGGCAAACAAGGTCTGGTTACACAAGCTCAGTTCAGTGCATGGCAAACAAGGTAGATGGAGCATGAGCTACTGCAATTCTGAAACAGTCTGGTTACACAAGCTCAGTTCAGCGCATGGTAAACAAGGTAGCTGAAGCATGAGCTACTATAATTCTGAAACAGTCTTTTTACACAAGCTCAGTTCAGTGCATGGCAAAAAATGCAGCTGGAGCATGAGCTACTGTAATTCTGAAACAGTCTGGTTACACAAACTCGGATCAGTGCATGGCAAACAAGGTAGTTGGAGCATGAACTACTATAATTCTAAAACAGTCTGGTTACACAAACTCAGTTCAGTGCATGGAAAACAAGGTAGCTGGAGAATTAGCTACTGTAATTCTGAAACAGTCTGGTTACTCAAGCTTAGTTCAGTGCATGGCAAACAAGGTAGCTGAAGCATGAGCTACTGTAATTCTGAAACAGTCTGGTTACACAAGCTCAGTTCAGTACATGGCAAACAAGGTAGCTGGAGGATGAGCTAATGTAATTCTGAAACAGTCTGGTTACACTAGCTCAGTTCAGTGCATGGCAAACAAGGTAGCTGGAGCATGAGCGTCTGTAATTCTGAAACAGTCTGGTTACTCAAGCTTAGTTCAGTGCATGGTAAACAAGGTAGCTGGAGCATGAGCTACTGTAATTCTGAAACAGTCTGGTTACACAAACTCGGATCAGTGCATGGCAAACAAGGTAGTTGGAGCATGAACTACTATAATTCTAAAACAGTCTGGTTACACAAACTCAGTTCAGTGCATGGAAAACAAGGTAGCTGGAGAATTAGCTACTGTAATTCTGAAACAGTCTGGTTACACAATCTCAGTTCAGTGCATGGCAAACAAGGTAGCTGAAGCATGAGCGTCTGTAATTCTGAAACAGTCTGGTTACTCAAGCTTAGTTCAGTGCATGGCAAACAAGGTAGCTGAAGCATGAGCTACTGTAATTCTGAAACAGTCTGGTTACACAAGCTCAGTTCAGTACATGGCAAACAAGGTAGCTGGAGGATGAGCTAATGTAATTCTGAAACAGTCTGGTTACACTAGCTCAGTTCAGTGCATGGCAAACAAGGTAGCTGGAGCATGAGCGTCTGTAATTCTGAAACAGTCTGGTTACTCAAGCTTAGTTCAGTGCATGGTAAACAAGGTAGCTGGAGCATGAGCTACTGTAATTCTGACACAGTCTGGTTACACAAACTCAGTTCAGTGCATGGCAAGCAAGAGGTACTGCACAGTTCAACAAGCAAAACAGTTGTTCAAAGGCTGGTCAAGAGATCGCAGGATGATAAACACAAGGTTAAAGCAGTGTCCCAATTCCAGCCAGAAACAGCAGGGTCAAGCAAAAGTATTTAGACATACACAAAGTTGTGGTCCAAAGGCAGGTCAGGATGTTGCAGGAGGTCCCTTTCCTACAGCCGTACATGTTAGCTTTCAAACAAACCCACATAAATACAAACAAATGTGTCACAGCTATTAGTAATCCTCCCCAGTCTTCCCTATTTGTATTTGATTAAAGTATAGTAAGGACAGCAGTAGGTTAGGGACCCATGTAAGAAGAAACCATGATGAGGCACCAGTGCCTATCACCAAATGCTGTAACTAACCTGTTATATGTATCCGGGTGTGTATATTGTGTTTTTTGTTTGATATTTATATGTGATCTTTTCACAAAAGACTAGGCTTGTTTGAGCCACTATATGTGTATATATATATATATATATATATATATATATATATATATATATATAAATGCATACAAACATACAGTGCATACACACAATCACAACAGTCTTGGTATGGTATTAAGCTTTCTACTTGATAAAGACAAGTCTTGGTGCAAATATATATAATATATATATTTGTATATATTTTTATATAAATTTGTAGCCTTTAGGAATGGATTATTAATATATATATATATATATACAGTGGATATAAAAAGTCTACACACCCCTGTTAAAATGTCAGGTTTCTGTGATGTAAAAAAATGAGACAAAGATAAATAATTTCAGAACTTTTTCCACCTTTAATGTGACCTATAAACTGAACAACTCAATTGAAAAATAAACTGAAATCTTTTAGGTAAAGGGAAATAAAAATAAAAAACTAAAATAATATGGTTGCATAAGTGTGAACACCCTTAAACTAATACTTTATTGAAGCACCTTTTGATTTTATTACAGCACTGTCTTTTTGGGTATGAGTTTTTCATGTAAAAGAGAAAAAAAGACAGAGGCGCACAGGGCCAACTCAAGTGAAATATTTTATTAACAGTGAAATATACACATAAAAAAAAAAAAATACCTGGGCTTGTCCTATTTGGCCAGATGCGTGAACAGGATTGGCCAAGCAACACACCTCTCTATGATAATTGGCTGTCTCTCCTTTAAATAACAAAGGCGCAATTCCAAACACATACGTCACTACTGCCTCATGAAGAAGCCCGGCCGCTGATCGGGGGAAACGCGTTAGGCTACTAAAGAGCAAGCGTTTGGCCAGCTGTCTTAGAATCCTATCCACGGTAATCAGAGCAGGGGCTCCGGATACCGTGCTAAAAAGCACATCAGTTGAGCACTGTGTAAGTACAGCTGCTGCTCCTCCACTCCAGGTTTGAGATGGAAATTTTCAGGCACGGTATCCGGAACCCCTGCTCTGATTACCGTGGATAGGATTCTAAGACAGCTGGCCAAACGCTTGCTCTTTAGTAGCCTAACGCGTTTCCCCCGATCAGCGGCCGGGCTTCTTCATGAGGCAGTAGTGACGTATGTGTTTGGAATTGCGCCTTTGTTATTTAAAGGAGAGACAGCCAATTATCATAGAGAGGTGTGTTGCTTGGCCAATCCTGTTCACGCATCTGGCCAAATAGGACAAGCCCAGGTATCAAGGTCTCTCCCAAAACCTGAGTTCCTAAACAGCCATACAATGCAAGCTCTCAAACAAACTGGGCTTGACTTGGCAAGATTTGCCCACTCTTCTTTGCAAAAACACTCTAAATCTGTCAGAATGCGAGGGCATCTCCTGTGCACAGCTCTCTTCAGATCACCCCACAGATTTTGAATTGGATTCAGGTCTGGGCTCTGGCTGGGCCATCCCAAAACTTTAATCTCCTTCTGGTGAAGCCATTCCTTTGTTGATTTGGATGTATGCTTTGGGTCGTTGTCATGCTGAAAGATGAAGTTCCTCTTCATGTTCAGCTTTCTAGCAGAAGCCTGAAGGTTTTGTGCCAATATTCTCTGGTATTTGGAACTGTTCATTATTCCCTCTACCTTGACTAAGGCCCCAGTTCCAGCTGAAGAAAAACAGCCCCAAAGCATGATGCTGCCACCACCATGCTTCACTGTGGGTATGGTGTTCTTTTGGTGATATGCAGTGTTGTTTTTGCGCCAAACATATCTTTTGGAATTATGGCCAAAAAGTTCATCTTTGGTTTCATCAGACCAGAACACTTTTTGCAACATGCTTTTGGGAGACTTCAGATGTGTTTTTGCAAAATTTAGCCGGGCTTGGATGGGTTTTTTTTGTAAGAAAAGGCTTCCGTCTTGCCACTCTACCCCATAGCCCAGACATATGAAGAATAGGGGCGATTGTTGTCACATGTACCACACAGCCAGTACTTGCCAGATATTCCTGCAGCTCCTTTAATGTTGCTGTAGGCCTCTTGGCAGCCTCCCAGACCAGTTTTCTTCTCGTCTTTTCATCAATTTTGGAGGGACATCCAGTTCTTGGTAATGTCACTGTTGCACCATATTTTCTTCACTTGATGATGACTGTCTTCACTGTGTTCCATGTTATATCTAATGCCTTGGAAATTCTTTTGTACCCTTCTCCTGACTGATACCTTTTAACAATGAGATCCCTCTGATGCTTTAGACGCTCTCTGCGGACCATGGCTTTTGCTGTAGGAAGCGACTAACAAAATGTCAGGAAAGACCAACTAGAACAGCTGAACTTTATTTGGGGTTAATCACAGGCACTTTAAATGACAGGTGTGTACTGACTCCTATTTAACATGATTTTGTATGTGATTGCTTAATTCTGAACACAGCTACATCCCCAGTTATAAAAGGGTGTTCACACTTATGCAACCATATTATTTTAGTTTTTTATTTTTATTTCCCTTTACCTAAAAGATTTCAGTTTGTTTTTCAATTGAGTTGTACAGTTTATAAGTCACATTAAAGGTGGAAAAAGTTCTGAAATGATTTATCTTTGTCTCATTTTTTTACATCACAGAAACCTGACATTTTAACAGGGGTGTGTAGACTTTTTATATCCACTGTGTGTGTGTGTATATATATATATAAATATATATTTTATATATACATATACGTATATATATTTTTTACATAATGCTTTCATATATTCATATGTGTATATTTTAAGTACAAATATAATAGTATAATATAATATATACATAAACATTTTTAATGTTTACCATTGAACGGGGGCACTAATTATTTTCCTACTAATATGGTTTAATCCACTGTATGCCCCTTGAATTCTGAGCAAGCAACAAACAAATCATTGTAGCAGTTTAGGTTCTTATCCTACACAGTCTTTCTGCCTTCTGACAACATGGAAAACGACTTCATAATTACTCCATAAACCTGGAAGACCCATTTCTAACAGTGTAATTTGGCTCTCTGCACCTCCTTGCCTGACATTCCTGGGTATGCCCCTGAGAGCTGGACATTTAGCTTCCTACTTGGTAAACATAGCTGAGGCTTTTTATAATGAGCAGAGACCACTGTGGTCAGCTGTGATACAGAGAGCTACTGTCAGGGAGAGTAGGAGAGAACCCACCGGCTGCTGAAACTCAGCTCTGCACAGACTTTAGGTAGATTCTTCAGTGCTTCTGCTTAAGAGGATCTCAGATACAAAAGGATCATTGTGTCCCTGCAAGCAGCAGAGGATGTAACTTATACAATATCGTCTGATACAGCAGATAATCATGACCATGAAAAACCATCATCTATAATTGTAATTAATTGTTTCTTCCTGGTCTTGTACATTCATTAGCAGTCATTTTCTGTAATCAGGAATTCCTGAGCTTCTGTGGTTCTCTGTCCCGCTAATCAGGTCATTTTTAAATTATTAATTTTATTTTGTCATTCCCCTGCATGAGATACATGGAAGTAGGTTTTTCTGATTTAATTAAAAAAAATGCTACTGTGATACAAGCTCATGTATTTTGGAGATCTGTTTTCCTGCATCACTTCCAAATATCTCAGTTCCACAACATGAAGCCACACCCCCACTCTACCTCAACTCCTCCCACAGAATGCTTGACTCCGCCTACAGCTAACATAGATCCTGCCCCTATCTCACGCTTACTCAGACACTGCAACTTCATCTTGGACCATCCTGGCTCCATTTCCAGCTGCTTGCTTAAGGTTGCCACCTCAGCCATGTTTTCCTGGACAGCAGTAAGTTACTCGGTGTGCAGGGAGAAACATGAAAAGTGTTGTCCTCCTTGTACACCCTAAAGCATTTGTAACTTATAACCGTCCTTGAAAATATGGTCAGTGTAGCAACCCTACTACTGCTCCTAGATGTTAGCCAGGAAACTGTCAAAGACAAAGTACAGAACAGGTACAAAACCCCAAATCCGGAATTCCAAAAACCAAACTTATTCTGAAAATCCAAACTTTTTAATTAATATTTTTTTTTAAATAAAACATTCTTCTCTGTCTGTGTCTTTGGTTTGATTTTTGTGTTATAAAATGCAAATAATAGTCTATATTTATATCAAACAACAGCTATTACATTAAAGGGACACAAAACCCTTACATTTTTTTATCATTATCTAGGTAGAACAAACAATTTTCCAGTTTTACTTCTATTATCAAATTTGTTTCATTCTCTTGCTATACTTTGTTGAAGAAGCAGAAATGCACTACTGGTTTCTAACTGGACACATGGGTGAGCCAATGACAGTCAGTATATATATGCAGCCACCAATCAGCAGCTAGAACCTATGTTCTTTGCTGCTTCTGAGCTTACCTAGATAAACCTTTCAGCAAAGGATAACAAGAGAAGGAAGCAAATTAAGTAAATTGGAAAGTTGTTTAAAATTGTATGCTTTGTCTAAATCATGAAAGAAAAAAGTGTGGGTTCATGTCTCTAACTGTACTATTCTTCTGAGGTTACTATGTATACAAAAGTATTAAATATTATAGAAAAATACCTTTAGGTTACATGTATAAGCTATATAGTGACATGTAAATATTACCTAAATACAAAACCACAACAAGAAAGGTGCTGGACTGGGTAATTGTGTGGCTTGCAATATAGCCTCAATGCTGTTCCCATATGTAATGTAGAAAAAACCTACTATGTAGGTGTGTGTAAATATTGGACTCGAGTGCTAGTATCCAGTTCATTCAATCGTACCTGTGAAATATCACTGTTGTTGCCATACTGCAACCAAATACGTAAACGATAGAGTTACCTGTAGCGTGAAGAAAGTCCAGACCATAAAGCACTCAGAGTAAGCTGCAGTCCTTGCTAACTCAGTATCGTGCCTGTTCCTCCTGTCTTTACGAAAAAGGCTTCTACTGGCGGAGTGTCCTGATTGAACAATCAGTGGTTACATCATCAGGGCTGGAAACCACTTCGTCAGGGGATGTGGGGCATCTAGGGCAGGGTAAGGAGTGAAGTCTTGCACTCTCTTGTCGCCACTTTACCACTTTAGGTTATCCGTCACCCCCCGGCTTAAACGCAGACACCTCCGTAGATCCTTCCTGAGGCGCTCCAATCACGTGGTGTCTCTGACGTCACTACTTCACTCTTATCTCCGCTCAGGTCACAGACGGACAGGTAATAAGAATAGCACTCACGGAACTCTCCAATAAGGGAACAGCTCCACAGGTGTTGAGGGAAAGCTGCTACCAAACAGGCTAGAGCATAAACAATCCAAGAACGAGAAACGGTAGCAGCAATATTGAGTTAAAAAGTTCAATCTTTATTTTCCATCTTTAAAATACTTGCTCCATAGAGTGAAAATATATAGAATCAGATACACGGATGAAAAACAGTATACGCGTTTCGACGTGAGCCGTAATCACTACTGATAAAAGAGTACATTCAGTACTAGTTCAAAAAGGGTGTACTAAACCCTTATTGGATAGAACCATAGATTGGTCCAGCCAATAACCGTGCATCTGTGAGTGCTAATGTCTAATCAAAAACAAGTAAGCACAATATGTGCAGTGTTCATTGAATAACACAATGCATAACAAAATTCTATATTATACAATACAATTCACAGTATATACAAAATTCCTAGAAAAATACAATCAATATCATGGTTGAGAAAAAAAACAAAAACATATCTGTACCGTCCCAAAAATAGCGCAATCACTCTAATGCGGTAGGACTATTATAGTGTTACCAGGGCATGGATATAGTAAATATAATCTATATAATTATATAAGGCATATATATGTCTGCTGAGGCCACACATAACTAAATATACTGCAACAGTATACAAAAAGATACATTAAATAATGATAGACTGCAAAAAAGTGTTACAAGCTCTAGTATGATGCAATAGATGACAGAGTGTTGTAAAAAGCAATCATCAGGACCCGTATGGAAAATGGGACATACAGTAATGTAATAATGTGTCTGGATGTTTTAGACAACATATGTATCAAAGATCCCCTAGTGCATGGGTAAATGTGTAACTAAGAACGATGTTTACAAATAGTGTATAGTCATACAATAAATACATAGGTAAAGCAAACAAATAATGTATAACATTTCAACATCAAAAACTTTGATACCCAGATAAGATAAAAATATATATAGAACAAAGGTGTCGGCCGGTTAGCTGGCCCTATGCTATATATTAAGATGAAACACTTAAACCTGGAATCTAACAATAAATACAAAAATGTATTGCAATATCCATCTGTTTATTCCCAATAATTAATGAGATAATATTCTGCATTAAGGCCTAGCGGGACCTTCATAGATAGTTTGAAAATCCATAACATTTCTCGTCTTTCTAAGAGTTTCTGTCTATCCCCACCCCGTCTGGGGGGGGTTACCTTATCAATGGTTAACCATTTAAAGCTAGACACATTCTTCCCATGTATGGTAACAAAATGTTGAACTATAGGTGAGGAGGACTTATATTACCTAAATGACATGCTATTGCTATTTACACTTGGTCCCATCCCTCCTCATAACTGTCCCATTTTACAGATGCAAATATTCTAACATTTAATTATTCTGAAATCCAAACCTTTTCTGGTCCCAAGCAGTTTGGATAAAGGGTTTTCTACCTGTAATAGGAAGAACTACATTTTGTTTGGTCAGCATTGGCAAAACAGTTCCTCAACTTTGTGTTTCTTATCAATTTTTAAGACTATCTGACCCAACCAATTTGTATGTTTCGTATTCCTGTTCTTGAAGACTAAATGAGACCTAAAACCGTGACCTTTCCCAGCCGTGTCACGTTTACGGAACCAGGGGATTTTGCGCCTCACAATAACAGCAATTTCTTTACTATTTACACTGTGAAATAATGTATTGAACACCACAACTTACAACTTTGATTTTTTTTGTGTGCTGCTCTTTTATTCACAAAATATCTTTCCTAAGGAATCAGAGACACCTTTGGAAGTCATATACCATACAGAGGGTGGAAAGCTGTGATACGTTTGGTATTGTTCCACCAATGTCTAAAAGAGTCTTGTTATTACCAGTAGTGAAAGGGACATTCCAACCAAATTTGTCCACGTGGATGCACTTGTTTTCAACAGAAGCATTTTTGTAATATACATGTATTAGCAAAAATGCTTCTAATAAAGGCTTTAGCTGCTTCAAAAGTGTATTTAAGTATGCACCAGCATTTTAAACACAACTCTTGCTCAGAAAGCCTAAGGTGCCTGTAACATCTGGTAATGACTCAATTTGTTAATTGCTGACAGAATACAAGCCCCACTGGTGCTCTGAGCCACTGCAGTATTTAAAATGCTGGTATACTGAGAATATCTAACTATACTTCACATGCCAATACATGTAAATTGTAATTATGTTTCTATTCAAAGATATAATTAATCTATGTGCATTTAAATTTTGACCGGAATGTCCCTTGAAGTTTTCAACTATAGTATGATCAAGTTCCTGTGCACATTATATATGTTACCATTCCCATGTTGTAATATATGAAAGTGTTTTGAAAATAAATTCTCTGACTAATGAAAACACACTACTTCCAACATTTTCCCTAAGATTTCTTTGATGCTTACAACGTTTCTCAATGTATTACATTTTATTACACTTGATAGCATTAAAGGTTAGATGACATCTGAGAATGATTTTGCTTCATTATAAAGTAAACGGGACTAGGAAACTCAAACCATTATATACCCATCTAGTCTGAGCAGATAAAGTGCTATTATTTAACCCACACTGAGTCTTACTTGTAGGGTCAAAGAACATTCACTCTTTCTCAATGGGGAAGTTGAATCATTTCTTTATCCCCGTTGAGTAACTTGAAGTTCACCATGAAAGAGGACATGTGTAAGTCTACAGCCAAGACAGCTTAAAAATAAAGCCAAGTAATATTGCTTTGCCAACCAACCATTAAAGAAGATTTTAAAAAGCCAAAAATGATTAAGTGGCGTTTAAAACAAAATGCTAAGAAGCTTTATATGTGTGGTTAGTTGGTCAACCAAATCATTTCCTGTTGATATTATTGTGTGTAAAAATGGAATGATGTGGGGCGTGAATTTACCTGGAAAAGAATCTGGAGAACCCCGTTAATAAGACACATGCGACGACCAAGAAATATAAAGAAGGGTACAATCAGCTCGATGAAATGATTGCATAAGGTTTCAAACTGGTGGAATGAGTCTGGGCTGCGGTGCATATAATAAGCCAGTGGATTTGGCACGGGCTGCGTCTGTAAAGGAAAGAGAATAATGTAAAGCAGAGGATTCTGGGATTTTATTATATGAACAACCGTTAACCCTTTTAAGAAAGACAGATAGATGAAAGCAAAACTACATTTAAAGGGAAAGTAAAGTAAACAATCTATTTAATCTTTTAGTTGGAGCATGGAAATGAAATTTCTTTGTTTTCTATTATCAAATTTGCTTTTTCTCAAGGGGGCCAATTTATCAAATGTCAGGCGGACATGATTTGCTGTAGCGAATCATGTCCACCGACATCGCTAAATGCTGACAGCATACAATGTCCGCATTTATTATTGCACAAGCATTTCACACATTCACATTCGCGGCCAATCTGCTAGCAGGTGGTGTCAATCACGTGTATTTAGAACTGTGTAGGAGCAGTATTTGCAACAATGTTTATAGCAATGTTATACAATATTGCAAACACTGCTGCTGTAGAGTAATAAATACCCTACATAGGATTACTCTTTAAAGGAACATGAAACCCAAAAAAATTCTCTCATTATTCAGAGAGAGCATACCATTTTACATAACTTACCAATTTACTTGTATTATTAAATTTACTTCATTCTCTTTATATTCTTTGTTGAAGGAGCAGCAATGCACTACTGGGAGCTAGCTGAACACATATGGCCAATGACAAGAGACATATATGTGCAGCCACCAATCAGCAGCTAGCTCCCAGTAGTGCATTGCTACTCCTGAGCCTACCTAGGAATGCTTTTAAACAAAGGATAACAAGATAATACAACAAATTAGATAATAGATACAAACTGGAAAGATGTTTAAAGGGACAGTAAATTTAAAATTAAACTTTAATGGTTTAGATACAGCAAAAGATTTTCACAAATTTCCAATTTACGTCTATTAAATCTGCTTTTTTCTCTTGATATCCTTGGCTGAAGAGAAAATCTAGGTAGACTCATAGGGCCCCATTCATTAATGCACAGGCGGTCAAGGTTACCAATTAAGACAATGCCGCCCCCTGTTCTTGCTCGGGTACAAGGCCTGTCAATCACCCCAAGTGAACAAACGCTGCTTCTTAAAGGGACAGTCAAGTCCAAATAAACTTTCATAATTTAAATAGGGCATATAATTTTAAACAACTTCCCGATTTACTTGTATCACCAATTTTGCTTTGCTCTCTAGGTATTCTTAGTTGAAAGCTAAACCTAGGAGGTTCATATGCTAATTTCTCAGACCTTGAAGACTGCCTCTAATCTGAATGCATTTTGACCACTAAAGGGCATTAGTTCATGTGTTTCATATAGAAAACATTGAGCTCATGCACGTGAAGTGACCTAGGAATGAACACTGATTGGCTAAAATGCAAGTCTGTCAAAAGAACTGAAATAAGGGGGCAGTCTGCAGAAGCTTAGATACAAGGTAATCACAAAGGTTAAAAGTATATTAATATAACCATGTTGGTTATGCAAAACTCGGGAATGGGTAACAAAGGGATTATTTCTCTTTTTAAACAACAAAAATTCTGGTGTTGACTGTCCCTTTAAGTTGCCATCAAGGGGTCTAAATCAGCTTTTGCTGCTTGTTAAATGGAGCTCATAGGGTCTCAGTTTGTAGCAGTGTTATACATTGTTGCAAACACTGCTGACATGGAATCCTAAAGACCCATACACTCTTGACCTTCTATGACTTTACCTAGATTTATTCTTCAACAAAGGATACCAAAGGAACAAAGAAAAGTCGAAACCAAAAGTAAATTGTAAAGTTGTTTAAAATTCCACGCTCTATCTGAATCATAAAAGTTTAATTTTGACTGTACTGTCCTTTCAACCAATAAGACTGAGTAGGAAGCAGAATTAAATTAAGTTTAATGTTGACCTAACTGTCCCTTTAATGTAAAAAGAATACATATATATTGATCCATTTTTTTCTGCGTATAAAGATAGAATGGGATTTTGTAGCCTGATGAGTTCAAAGCTTAGAGGAGATCAAACGTATTTTTCAAATATTATTTTAGCCAAACTTTTCAAGAAGAATGATGAATAGCAGAGACAGAGATAACCATGAGCCCCTTATGAAGGCAATGTGAGAGAAACGCGTATAGAAAATGCAAAACACACAGTGGTAATGTGAGTCAAACACAACTGTGAAATACATCAAAACAGATACCAAACACTCATCATGAGACACTTAATAACAGGCGATCAAGGAGATAAGACATCTGCACAAAATGTGACACACAGAGAGATGGTGAGAGGCATGTATTAATAATGTGACACACACAGAGATAGTGAGAGGCATGTATTAATAATGTGACACACACCGAGATACTGACAGGCATGTATTAATAATGTGACACACACACAGATACTGAGAGGCATGTATTAATAATGTGACACACACAGAGATAGTGAGAGGCATGTATTAATAATGTGACACACACAGATACTGACAGGCATGTATTAATAATGTGACACACACAGAGATACTGACAGGCATGTATTAATAATGTGACACACACAGAGATACTGACAGGCATGTATTAATAATGTGACACACACACAGATACTGAGAGGCATGTATTAATAATGTGACACACACACAGATACTGACAGGCATGTATTAATAATGTGACACACACACAGATACTGAGAGGCATGTATTAATAATGTGACACACACAGAGATAGTGAGAGGCATGTATTAATAATGTGACACACACAGATACTGACAGGCATGTAGTAATAATGTGACACACATACAGATACTGAGAGGCATGTATTAATAATGTGACACACACACAGATACTTAGAGGCATGTATTAATAATGTGACACACACAGAGATAGTGAGAGGCATGTATTAATAATGTGACACACACAGAGAGATACTGACAGGCATGTAGTAATAATGTGACACACACAGATACTGACAGGCATGTAGTAATAATGTGACACACACAGATAGTGAGAGGCATGTAGTAATAATGTGACACACACAGATACTGACAGGCATGTATTAATAATGTGACACACACAGAGATACTGAGAGGCATGTATTAATAATGTGACACACACACAGAGATAGTGAGAGGCATGTATTAATAATGTGACACACACACAGATACTGAGAGGCATGTATTAATAATGTGACACACACAGAGATAGTGAGAGGCATGTATTAATAATGTGACACACACACAGATACTGACAGGCATGTATTAATAATGTGACACACACAGAGATACTGAGAGGCATGTATTAATAATGTGACACACACACAGAGATAGTGAGAGGCATGTATTAATAATGTGACACACACACAGATACTGAGAGGCATGTATTAATAATGTGACACACACAGAGATAGTGAGAGGCATGTATTAATAATGTGACACACACACAGATACTGACAGGCATGTATTAATAATGTGACACACACAGAGATACTGACAGGCATGTATTAATAATGTGACACACACAGAGATACTGAGAGGCATGTATTAATAATGTGACACACACAGAGATAGTGAGAGGCATGTAGTAATAATGTGACACACAGAGAGATAGTGAGAGGCATGTATTAATAATGTGACACACACAGAGATAGTGAGAGGCATGTATTAATAATGTGACACACACAGAGATAGTGACAGGCATGTATTAATAATGTGACACACACAGAGATACTGACAGGCATGTATTAATAATGTGACACACACAGAGATAGTGAGAGGCATGTATTAATAATGTGACACACACACAGAGATACTGACAGGCATGTATTAATAATGTGACACACACAGAGATAGTGAGAGGCATGTATTAATAATGTGACACACACAGAGATAGTGAGAGGCATGTAGTAATAATGTGACACACACAGAGATAGTGAGAGGCATGTATTAATAATGTGACACACACAGAGATAGGTAGAGGCATGTATTAATAATGTGACACACACACAGATAGTGAGAGGCATGTATTAATAATGTGACACACACAGCAGATACTGAGCAGGCATGTATTAATAATGTGACACACACAGAGATACTGAGAGGCATGTATTAATAATGTGACACACACAGAGATAGTGAGAGCATGTATTAATAATGTGACACACACAGAGATAGTGAGAGGCATGTATTAATAATGTGACACACACACAGATACTGACAGGCATGTATTAATAATGTGACACACACACAGATACTGAGAGGCATGTATTAATAATGTGACACACACACAGATACTGACAGGCATGTATTAATAATGTGACACACACAGAGATACTGACAGGCATGTATTAATAATGTGACACACACAGAGATACTGACAGGCATGTATTAATAATGTGACACACACAGAGATACTGAGAGGCATGTATTAATAATGTGACACACACAGAGATAGTGAGAGGCATGTATTAATAATGTGACACACACAGAGATAGTGAGAGGCATGTATTAATAATGTGACACACACAGAGATAGTGAGAGGCATGTATTAATAATGTGACACACACAGAGATAGTGAGAGGCATGTATTAATAATGTGACACACACACAGATACTGAGAGGCATGTATTATTAATGTGACACACACACAGATACTGAGAGGCATGTATTAATAATGTGACACACACAGAGATACTGACAGGCATGTATTAATAATGTGACACACACAGAGATAGTGAGAGGCATGTATTAATAATGTGACACACACAGAGATACTGAGAGGCATGTATTAATAATGTGACACACACAGATACTGAGAGGCATGTATTATTAATGTGACACACACACAGATACTGAGAGGCATGTATTAATAATGTGACACACACAGAGATACTGACAGGCATGTATTAATAATGTGACACACACAGAGATAGTGAGAGGCATGTATTAATAATGTGACACACACAGAGATACTGAGAGGCATGTATTAATAATGTGACACACACAGAGATACTGAGAGGCATGTATTAATAATGTGACACACACAGAGATACTGAGAGGCATGTATTAATAATGTGACACACACAGAGATACTGAGAGGCATATATTAATAATGTGACACACACAGAGATAGTGAGAGGCATGTATTAATAATGTAACACACACAGAGATACTGACAGGCATGTATTAATAATGTGACACACACAGAGATACTGACAGGCATGTATTAATAATGTGACACACACACAGATACTGACAGGCATGTATTAATAATGTGACACACACAGAGATAGTGAGAGGCATGTATTAATAATGTGACACACACAGAGATACTGAGAGGCATGTATTAATAATGTGACACACACAGAGATACTGACAGGCATGTATTAATAATGTGACACACACAGAGATAGTGAGAGGCATGTATAAATAATGTGACACACACACAGATACTGAGAGGCATGTATTAATAATGTGACACACACACAGATACTGAGAGGCATGTATTAATAATGTGACACACACAGAGATACTGACAGGCATGTATTAATAATGTGACACACACAGAGATACTGACAGGCATGTATTAATAATGTGACACACAGAGAGATACTGAGAGGCATGTATTAATAATGTGACACACAGAGATACTGAGAGGCATGTATTAATAATGTGACACACACAGAGATAGTGAGAGGCATGTATTAATAATGTGACACACACAGAGATACTGAGAGGCATGTATTAATAATGTGACACACACACAGATACTGAGAGGCATGTATTAATAATGTGACACACACAGAGATACTGAGAGGCATGTATTAATAATGTGACACACACAGAGATACTGAGAGGCATGTATTAATAATGTGACACACACAGAGATACTGAGAGGCATGTATTAATAATGTGACACACACAGAGATACTGAGAGGCATGTATTAATAATGTGACACACACACAGAGATACTGAGAGGCATGTATTAATAATGTGACACACACAGAGATATTGAGAGGCCATGTATTAATAATGTGACACACACAGCAGATACTGAGAGGCATGTATTAATAATGTGACCACCACACACAGATACTGAAGAGGCATGTATTAATAATGTGACCACACACGAGCATACTGAGAGGCATGTATTAATAATGTGACACACACAGAGATAGTGAGAGGCATGTATTAATAATGTGACACACACAGAGATACTGAGAGGCATGTATTAATAATGTGACACACACAGAGATACTGAGAGGCATGTATTAATAATGTGACACACAGCAGAGATACGTGAGAGGCATGTATTAATAATGTGACACACACAGAGATAACTGACAGGCATGTATTAATAATGTGACACACCCACAGAGATAGTGAGAGGCATGTATTAATAATGTGACACACACAGAGATAGCTGAGAGGCATGTATTAATAATGTGAACACACACAGAGATACTGAGAGGCATGTATTAATAATGTGACACACACAGAGATACTGAGAGGCATGTATTAATAATGTGACACACACAGCGATAGTGAGAGGCATGTATTAATAATGTGACACACATAGAGATACTGAGAGGCATGTATTAATAATGTGACACACACAGAGATACTGACAGGCATGTATTAATAATGTGACACACACAGAGATACTGAGAGGCATGTATTAATAATGTGACACACACAGAGATACTGACAGGCATGTATTAATAATGTGACACACACAGAGATACTGATAGGCATGTATTAATAATGTGACACACACAGAGATACTGAGAGGCATGTATTAATAATGTGACACACACAGAGATACTGAGAGGCATGTATTAATAATGTGACACACACAGAGATACTGAGAGGCATGTATTAATAATGTGACAAACATAGAGATAGTGAGAGGCATGTATTAATAATGTGACACACACAGAGATACTGAGAGGCATGTATTAATAATGTGACACACACACAGATAGTGAGAGGCATGTATTAATAATGTGACACACACAGAGATACTGAGAGGCATGTATTAATAATGTGACACACACACAGATACTGAGAGGCATGTATTAATAATGTGACACACACAGAGATACTGAGAGGCATGTATTAATAATGTGACACACACACAGTTACTGAGAGGCATGTATTAATAATGTGACACACACAGAGATAGTGAGAGGCATGTATTAATAATGTGACACACACAGAGATACTGACAGGCATGTATTAATAATGTGACACACACAGAGATACTGAGAGGCATGTATTAATAATGTGACACACACACAGATACTGACAGGCATGTATTAATAATGTGACACACACAGAGATACTGAGAGGCATGTATTAATAATGTGACACACACAGAGATAGTGAGAGGCATGTATTAATAATGTGACACACACACAGATACTGAGAGGCATGTATTAATAATGTGACACACACAGAGATACTGACAGGCATGTATTAATAATGTGACACACACAGAGATACTGAGAGGCATGTATTAATAATGTGACACACACAGAGATAGTGACAGGCATGTATTAATAATGTGACACACAGAGAGATAGTGAGAGGCATGTATTAATAATGTGACACACAGAGAGATAGTGAGAGGCATGTATTAATAATGTGACACACAGAGAGATAGTGAGAGGCATGTATTAATAATGTGACACACACAGAGATACTGACAGGCATGTATTAATAATGTGACACACACAGCGATAGTGAGAGGCATGTATTAATAATGTGACACACAGAGATACTGAGAGGCATGTATTAATAATGTGACACACACAGAGATACTGAGAGGCATGTATTAATAATGTGACACACACACAGATACTGAGAGGCATGTATTAATAATGTGACACACACAGAGATACTGACAGGCATGTATTAATAATGTGACACACACAGAGATACTGAGAGGCATGTATTAATGATGTGACACACACAGAGATAGTGAGAGGCATGTATTAATAATGTGACACACACAGAGATACTGAGAGGCATGTATTAATAATGTGACACACACACACAGATACTGACAGGCATGTATTAATAATGTGACACACGCAGATATAGTGACAGGCATGTATTAATAATGTGACACACACACAGATACTGACAGGCATGTATTAATAATGTGACACACACAGCGATAGTGAGAGGCATGTATTAATAATGTGACACACACACAGATACTGACAGGCATGTATTAATAATGTGACACACACAGAGATAGTGAGAGGCATGTATTAATAATGTGACACACACAGAGATAGTGAGAGGCATGTATTAATAATGTGACACACACAGAGATACTGAGAGGCATGTATTAATAATGTGACACACACAGATACTGAGAGGCATGTATTAATAATGTGACACACACAGAGATACTGACAGACATGTATTAATAATGTGACACACACAGATACTGAGAGGCATGTATTAATAATGTGACACACACACAGACACTGAGAGGCATGCATTAATAATGTGACACACACAGATACTGAGAGGCATGTATTAATAATGTGACACACACAGAGTTACTGACAGGCATGTATTAATAATGTGACACACACAGATACTGAGAGGCATGTATTAATAATGTGACACACACAGATACTGAGAGGCATGTATTAATATTGTGACACACACAGATACTGAGAGGCATGTATTAATAATGTGACACACACAGATACTGAGAGGCATGTATTAATAATGTGACACACACAGATACTGAGAGGCATGTATTAATAATGTGACACACACAGAGATACTGACAGGCATGTATTAATAATGTGACACACACAGAGATAGTGAGAGGCATGTATTAATAATGTGACACACACAGAGATAGTGACAGGCATGTATTAATAATGTGACACACACAGATAGTGAGAGGCATGTATTAATAATGTGACACACACAGAGATAGTGACAGGCATGTATTAATAATGTGACACACACACAGATACTGAGAGGCATGTATTAATAATGTGACACACACAGAGATAGTGAGAGGCATGTATTAATAATGTGACACACACAGATAGTGAGAGGCATGTATTAATAATGTGACACACACAGCGATAGTGAGAGGCATGTATTAATAATGTGACACACACAGAGATAGTGACAGGCATGTATTAATAATGTGACACACACAGATAGTGAGAGGCATGTATTAATAATGTGACACACACAGAGATACTGACAGGCATGTATTAATAATGTGACACACACAGAGATAGTGAGAGGCATGTATTAATAATGTGACACACACAGAGATAGTGACAGACATGTATTAATAATGTGACACACACAGAGATACTGAGAGGCATGTATTAATAATGTGACACACACAGAGATACTGAGAGGCATGTATTAATAATGTGACACACACAGAGATACTGACAGGCATGTATTAATAATGTGACACACAGAGATAGTGACAGGCATGTATTAATAATGTGACACACAGAGATAGTGACAGGCATGTATTAATAATGTGACACACACAGATACTGAGAGGCATGTATTAATAATGTGACACACACAGAGATACTGAGAGGCATGTATTAATAATGTGACACACACAGAGATACTGAGAGGCATGTATTAATAATGTGACACACACAGAGATAGTGAGAGGCATGTATTAATAATGTGACACACACACAGATAGTGAGAAGCATGTATTAATAATGTAACACACACACAGATACTGAGAGGCATGTATTAATAATGTGACACACACACAGATAGTGAGAGGCATGTATTAATAATGTGACACACACAGAGATACTGACAGGCATGTATTAATAATGTGACACACACAGAGATACTGACAGGCATGTATTAATAATGTGACACACACACAGATACTGAGAGGCATGTATTAATAATGTGACACACACACAGATAGTGAGAGGCATGTATTAATAATGTGACACACATACAGAGATACTGACAGGCATGTATTAATAATGTGACACACACAGAGATACTGAGAGGCATGTATTAATAATGTGACACACACAGATATACTGAGAGGCCATGTATTAATAATGTGACACACACAGAGATACTGAGAGGCATGTATTAATAATGTGACAAACACAGAGATACTGAGAGGCATGTATTAATAATGTGGACACACACAGCAGATAAGTGAAGGCATGTATTAATAATGTGACACACATACAGAGATACAGACGAGGCATGTATTAATAATGTGACACACACAGAGATAGCTGAGCAGGCATGTATTAATAATGTGACACACAGAAGATAGTGAGAGGCATGTATTATTATGTGACACACACAGAGATAGCTGAGCAGGCATGTATTAATAAGTGTGGGATCACACAACACAGAGATACTGAGAGGCATGTATTAATAATGTAACACACACACAGATACTGAGAGGCATGTATTAATAATGTGACACACCACAGATAGTGAGAGCATGTATTAATAATGTGACACACATACAGAGATACTGACAGGCATGTATTAATAATGTGACACACACAGAGATACTGAGAGGCATGTATTAATAAATGTGACACACACAGAGATACTGACAGGCATGTATTAATAATGTGACACACACAGAGATAGTGAGAGGCATGTATTATAATGTAACACACACACAGATAGTGAGAGGCATGTATTTAATAATGTGACACACACAGAGATACTGAGGGCATGTATTAATAATGTGACACACACACAGTTACTGAGAGGCATGTATTAATAATGTAACACACACACAGATAGTGAGAGGCATGTATTAATAATGTGACACACACAGAGATAGTGAGAGGCATGTATTAATAATGTGACACACACAGAGATAATGAGAGGCATGTATAATAATGTGACACACACAGAGATAATGAGAGGCATGTATTAATAATGGTGACACACACAGAGATACTGACAGGGCATGTATTAATAATGTGACACACAACAGAGATACTGACAGGCATGTATTAATAATGTGACACACACAGATACTTGAGAGGCATGTATTAATAATGTGACACACACAGAGATAGTGAGAGGCATGTATTAATAATGTGACACACCACAGAGATACTGACAGGCATGTATTAATAATGTGACACACACAGAGAATAGTGAGAGGCATGTATTAATAATGTGACACACACAGAGATAGTGAGAGGCATGTATTAATAATGTGACACACACAGCAGATAGCTGAGAGGCATGTATTAATAATGTGACACACACAGATAGTGACAGGGCATGTATTAATAATGTGACAAACACAGAGATAGCTGACGAGGCATGTATTAATAATGTGACACACACAGGAGATAGTGACAGAGGCATTGTATTAATAATGTGACATACACAGAGATAGCTGACAGGCATGTATTTAATAATGTGACACACACAGAGATCATGACGAGGCATGTATTAATAATGTGACACACAAGCAGATAGCTGAGAGGATGTATTAATAATGTGACACACACAGAGATAGTGAGAGGCATGTATTAATAATGTGACACACACAGGATAGTGAGAGATGTATTAATAATGTGACACACACAGAGATAGTGAGAGGCATGTATTAATAATGTGACACACACAGAGATACGTGAGAGGCATGTATTAATAATGTGACACACACGAGAGATAGCTGACGAGGCAATGTATTAATAATTGACACACACAGAGATAGTGACGAGGCATGTATTAAAATGTGACAACACATAGATACTGAGAGGCATGTATTAATATGTGACACACACAGATAGTGAGAGGCATGTATTAATAATGTGACACACACACAGATACTGAGCAGGCATGTATTAATAATGTGACACACACAGAGAAGTGAGAGGCATGTATTAATAATGTGACACACACAGAGATAGTGAGAGGCATGTATTAATAATGTGACACACACAGAGATAGTGAGAGGCATGTATTAATAATGTGACACACAGAGATACTGAGAGGCATGTATTAATAATGTGACACACACAGATAGTGAGAGGCATGTATTAATAATGTGACACACACACAGAGATACTGACAGGCATGTAAGAATAATGTGACACACACAGAGATAGTGAGAGGCATGTATTAATAATGTGACACACACAGAGATACTGACAGGCATGTATTAATAATGTGACACACACACAGAGATACTGACAGGCATGTATTAATAATGTGACACACACAGAGATAGTGACAGGCATGTATTAATAATGTGACACACACAGAGATACTGAGAGGCATGTATTAATAATGTGACACACACAGCGATAGTGAGAGGCATGTATTAATAATGTGACACACACAGAGATAGTGACAGGCATGTATTAATAATGTGACACACACACAGATACTGAGAGGCATTTATTAATAATGTGACACACACAGATATAGTGACAGGCATGTATTAATAATGTGACACACACACAGATACTGAGAGGCATTTATTAATAATGTGACACACACAGCGATAGTGAGAGGCATGTATTAATAATGTGACACAGCACAGAGATAGTGACAGGCATGTATTAATAATGTGGACACAAGCACACAGATACTGAGAGGCATGTATTAAAAATGTGACACACACAGAGATAGTGAGAGGCATGTATTAATAATGTGACACACACAGATAGTGAGAGGCATGTATTAATAACTGTGACACACACAGGCGATAGTGAGAGGCATTGTATTAATAATGTGACACAGCACAGAGATAGTGACAGGCATTATTAATAATTTGACACACACACAGATTACTGAGAGGCATGTATTAATATGTGACACACACAGCGATAGTGAGAGGCATGTATTAATAATGTGACACACAGAGGAGATAGTGAGAGGCATGTATTAATAATTGTGGACACACACAAGATACTGAGAGGCATGTATTAATAATGTGACAACACACAGAGATAGTGAGAGGAATGTATTAATAATGTGACACAACACAGATAGTGAGAGGCATGTATTAATAATGTGACACACACAGATAGTGAGAGGCACGTATTAATATGTACACCACACACGCAGATACTGACAGGCATGTATTAATAATGTGACACACACAGAGATAGCTGAGAAGCATGTATTAATAATGTGACACACAACACAGATAGCTGAGAGGCATGTATTAATAATGTGACACACACAGAGATAGTGAGAGGCATGTATTAATAATGTGACACACACAGAGATAATGAAGGCATGTATTAATAATGTGACACACACAGAGATTAATGAGAGGCATGTATTAATAATGTGACACACACAGAGATTCTGGGACAGGCATGTATTAATAATGTGACACACCACAGATACAGACAGGCATGTATAATATATGTGGACACATACAGAGATAGTGAGAGGCATGTATTAATAATGTGACACACACAGAGATAGCTGAGAGGCATGTATTAATAATGTGACACACACAGCAGATAGCTGTGAGGCATGTATTAATAATGTGACACACACAGAGATACTGAGAGGCATGTATAAAAAATGTGACACACACAGAGATAGTGAGAGGCATGTATTAATAATGTGACACACACAGAGATAGTGAGAGGCATGTATTAATAATGTGACACACACACAGATACGTGAGAGGCATGTATTAATAATGTGACACACACCGAGATAGAGAGAGGCTTGTATTAATAATGTGACAACACACAGAGATAGTGAGAGGCATGTATTAATAATGTGACACACACAGAGATATGACAGGCATGTATTAATAATGTGACACACACAGAGATACTGAGAGGCATGTATTAATAATGTGACACACCCACACAGAGATACTGAGAGGCATGTATTAATAATGTGACACACACAGAGATACTGAGAGGCATGTATTAATAATGTGACACACACACAGATACTGAGAGGCATGTATTAATAATGTGACACACACAGAGATAGTGAGAGGCATGTATTAATAATGTGACACACACAGAGATAGTGAGAGGCATGTATTAATAATGTGACACACACAGAGAGATAGTGAGAGGCATGTATTAATAATGTGACACACACAGAGATAGTGAGAGGCATGTATTAATAATGTGACACACACATAGATA
This sequence comes from Bombina bombina, assembly GCF_027579735.1. Taxonomy (NCBI): domain Eukaryota; kingdom Metazoa; phylum Chordata; class Amphibia; order Anura; family Bombinatoridae; genus Bombina; species Bombina bombina. The sequence goes on from NC_069509.1 coordinate 65,203,617, forward strand.
CTGAGAGGCATGTATTAATAATGTGACACACACACAGATACTGACAGGCATGTATTAATAATGTGACACACACACAGATACTGAGAGGCATGTATTAATAATGTGACATACACAGAGATACTGAGAGGCATGTATTAATAATGTGACACACACAGAGATAGTGAGAGGCATGTATTAATAATGTGACACACACAGAGATAGTGAGAGGCATGTATTAATAATGTGACACACACAGAGATACTGACATGCATGTATTAATAATGTGACACACACACAGATAGTGAGAGGCATGTATTAATAATGTGACAACACACCAGCAGATACTGAGAGGCATGTATAATAATCGGACCCACACAGAGATACTGACAGCATGTATTAATAATGTGACACACCACAGATAGGTGAGAGGACCTGTATATATAATGTGACACACATCACATGATACTGAGGAGGCATGTATTAATAATGTGACACACACACAGATACTGAGCAGGCATGTATTAATAATGTGGACACCAACAACAGCAGATACTGAGAGGCATGTATTAATAATGTGACACACACAGAGATACTGACAGGCATGTAATAATAAATGTGACACACAGAGAGATATGAGAGAGCATGTATTAATAATGTGGACACACACAGATACCTGAGAGGCCATGTATTAATAATGTGACACACACAGAGATACGTGAGAGGCATGTATTAATAAAGTGACACACAGAGAGATAGTGAGAGGTATGTATTAATAATGTGACACACACAGAGATAGTGAGAGGCATGTATTAATAATGTGACACACACAGAGATACTGAGAGGCATGTATTAATAATGTGACAAACACAGAGATACTGAGAGGCATGTATTAATAATGTGACACACACAGAGATACTGAGAGGCATGTATTAATAATGTGACAAACACAGAGATACTGAGAGCATGTATTAATAATGTGACACACACAGGATACTGAGAGGGCATGTATTAATAATGTGACACACACAGAGATACTGAGAGGCATGTATTAATAATGTGACACACACAGAGATACTGACAGGCATTTATTAATAATGTGACACACACACAGATACTGAGAGGCATGTATTAATAATGTGACACACAGAGACATAGTGAGAGGCATGTATTAATAATGTGACACACACACAGATACTGAGAGGCATGTATTAATAATGTGACACACACAGAGATACTGAGAGGCATGTATTAATAATGTGACACACACAGAGATACTGACAGGCATGTATTAATAATGTGACACACACACAGAGATACTGACAGGCATGTATTAATAATGTGACACACACAGATACTGAGAGGCATGTATTAATAATGTGACACACACAGAGTTACTGACAGGCATGTATTAATAATGTGACACACACAGAGATACTGAGAGGCATGTATTAATAATGTGACACACACAGATACTGAGAGGCATGTATTAATAATGTGACACACAGCAGAGTTACTGAGCAGGCATGTATTAATAATGTGACACACACAGAGATACTGAGAGGCATGTATTAATAATGTGACAACACACACAGATAGTGAGAGGCATGTATTAATAATGTGACACAACACAGAGAATACTGAGAGGCATGTATTAATAATGTGACACACACAGATAGTGAGAGGCATGTATTAATAACTGTGACACACACAGAGATACTGACAGGCATGTATTAATAATGTGACACACACACAGAGATACTGACAGGCATGATTAATAATGTGACACACACAGAGATACTGAGAGGCATGTATTAATAATGTGACACACACACAGAGATACTGAGAGGCATGTATTAATAATGTGACACACACACAGATACTGAGAGGCATGTATTAATAATGTGACCACACACAGAGATAGCTGAGAGGCATGTATTAATAATGTGACACACACAGAGATACTGAGAGGCATGTATTAATAATTACACACACAGAGATAGTGACAGGCATGTATTAATAATGTGACACACACAGATAGTGAGAGGCATGTATTAATAATGTGACACACACAGAGATACTGACAGGCATGTATTAATAATGTGACACACACACAGAGATACTGACAGGCATGTATTAATAATGTGACACACACAAAGATACTGAGAAGCATGTATTAATAATGTGACACACACAGAGATAGTGAGAGGCATGTATTAATAATGTGACACACACAGAGATGGTGACAGGCATGTATTAATAATGTGACACACACAGAGATATTGACAGGCATGTATTAATAATGTGACACACACAGATACTGACAGGCATGTATTAATAATGTGACACACACAGAGATAGTGACAGGCATGTATTAATAATGTGACACACACAGAGATAGTGACAGGCATGTATTAATAATGTGACACACACAGAGATACTGACAGGCATGTATTAATAATGTGACACACACAGAGATACTGACAGGCATGTATTAATAATGTGACACACACAGAGATACTGAGAGGCATGTATTAATAATGTGACACACACAGAGAGATAGCTGAGAGGCATGTATTAATAATGTGACACACACAGAGATACTGACAGGCATGTATTAATAATGTGACACACACAGAGATACTGACAGGCATGTATTAATAATGTGACACACACAGAGATAGTGACAGGCATGTATTAATAATGTGACACACACAGAGATAGTGAGAGGCATGTATTAATAATGTGACACACACAGAGATACTGAGAGGCATGTATTAATAATGTGACACACACAGCAGATAGCTGAGCAGGCATGTATTAATAATGTGACACACCACAGAGATAGTGACAGGCATGTATTAATAATGTGACACACACAGAGATAGTGACAGCATGTAGTAATAATGTGACACACACAGAGATAATGAGAGGCATGTTATTAATAATGTGACACACACACAGATACTGACAGGCATATATTAATAATGTGACACACACAGAGATAGTGAACAGGCATGTATTAATAATGTGACACACACAGAGATACTGGACAGGCATGTATTAATAATGTGACCACACAGAGATAGTGACAGGCATGTATTAATAATGTGACACACACAGAGATAGTGACAGGCATGTATTAATAATGTGACACACACAGAGATACTGACAGGCATGTATTAATAATGTGACACACACAGAGATACTGACAGGCATGTATTAATAATGTGACACACACAGAGATAGTGACAGGCATGTATTAATAATGTGACACACACAGAGATACTGACAGGCATGTATTAATAATGTGACACACACAGAGATACTGAGAGGCATGTATTAATAATGTGACACACAGAGAGATACTGACAGGCATGTATTAATAATGTGACACACAGAGAGATACTGACAGGCATGTATTAATAATGTGACACACAGAGAGATAGTGACAGGCATGTATTAATAATGTGACACACACAGAGATAGTGAGAGGCATGTATTAATAATGTGACACACACAGAGATACTGAGAGGCATGTATTAATAATGTGACACACACACAGATAGTGAGAGGCATGTATTAATAATGTGACACACACAGAGATAGTGACAGGCATGTATTAATAATGTGACACACACAGAGATAGTGAGAGGCATGTAGTAATAATGTGACACACACAGAGATAATGAGAGGCATGTATTAATAATGTGACACACACACAGATACTGACAGGCATGTATTAATAATGTGACACACACAGAGATAGTGACAGGCATGTATTAATAATGTGACACACACAGAGATACTGAGCAGGCATGTATTAATAATGTGACACACACAGAGATACTGACAGGCATGTATTAATAATGTGACACACAGAGAGATAGTGAGAGGCATGTATTAATAATGTGACACACACAGAGATAGTGACAGGCATGTATTAATAATGTGACACACACAGAGATAGTGAGAGGCATGTATTAATAATGTGACACACACAGAGATAGTGAGAGGCATGTATTAATAATGTGACACACACACAGATACTGAGAGGCATGTATTAATAATGTGACACACACACAGATAGTGAGAGGCATGTATTAATAATGTGACACACACAGATACTGAGAGGCATGTATTAATAATGTGACACACACAGATAGTGAGAGGCATGTATTAATAATGTAACACACACAGCGATAGTGAGAGGCATGTATTAATAATGTGACACACACAGAGATAGTGAGAGGCATGTATTAATAATGTGACACACACAGAGATAGTGAGAGGCATGTATTAATAATGTGACACACACAGATAGTGAGAGGCATGTATTAATAATGTGACACACACAGAGATACTGAGAGGCATGTATTAATAATGTGACACACACACAGTTACTGAGAGGCATGTATTAATAATGTGAACACACACAGAGATAGTGAGAGGCATGTATTAATAATGTGACACACACAGAGATACTGAGAGGCATGTATTAATAATGTGACACACACAGAGATACTGAGAGGCATGTATTAATAATGTGACACACACAGAGATAGTGAGAGGCATGTATTAATAATGTGACACACAGAGAGATAGTGAGAGGCATGTATTAATAATGTGACACACACAGCGATAGTGAGAGGCATGTATTAATAATGTGACACACACACAGCGATAGTGAGAGGCATGTATTAATAATGTGACACACACAGAGATACTGACAGGCATGTATTAATAATGTGACACACACAGAGATACTGACAGGCATGTATTAATAATGTGACACACACAGATAGTGAGAGGCATGTATTAATAATGTGACACACACAGAGATAGTGAGAGGCATGTATTAATAATGTGACACACACACAGATACTGAGAGGCATGTATTAATAATGTGACACACACAGAGATACTGAGAGGCATGTATTAATAATGTGACACACACACAGTTACTGAGAGGCATGTATTAATAATGTGACACACACAGAGATACTGAGAGGCATGTATTAATAATGTGACACACACAGAGATAGCTGACGAGGCATGTATTAATAATGTGACACACACAGAGATAGTGACAGGCATGTATTAATAATGTGACACACACACAGATACTGAGAGGCATGTATTAATAATGTGACACACACAGAGTTACTGACAGGCATGTATTAATAATGTGACACACACAGAGGATACTGACGAGGCATGTATTAATAATGTGACACACACAGAGATAGTGAGAGGCATGTATTAATAATGTGACACACACAGAGATAGTGAGCAGGCATGTATTAATAATGTGACACACACACAGATAGCTGAGAGGCATGTATTAATAATGTGACACACACAGCGATAGTGAGAGGCATGTATTAATAATGTGACACACACAGAGATAGTGAGAGGCATGTATTAATAATGTGACACACACAGAGATACTGAGAGGCATGTATTAATAATGTGACACACACAGAGATACTGACAGGCATGTATTAATAATGTGACACACACAGCGATAGTGAGAGGCATGTATTAATAATGTGACACACACAGAGATACTGACAGGCATGTATTAATAATGTGACACACACAGAGATACTGACAGGCATGTATTAATAATGTGACACACACAGAGATAGTGAGAGGCATGTATTAATAATGTGACACACACAGTTACGTGACAGGCATGTATTAATAATGTGACACACACAGAGATACTGAGAGGCATGTATTAATAATGTGACACACACAGATAGTGAGAGGCATGTATTAATAATGTGACACACACAGCGATAGTGAGAGGCATGTATTAATAATGTGACACACACAGAGATAGTGAGAGGCATGTATTAATAATGTGACACACACAGTTACTGACAGGCATGTATTAATAATGTGACACATACAGAGATACTGAGAGGCATGTATTAATAATGTGACACACACAGATACTGAGAGGCATGTATTAATAATGTGACACACACAGATACTGACAGGACATATATTAATAATGTGACACACACAGATACTGACAGGCATGTATTAATAATGTGACACACACAGCGATAGTGAGAGGCATGTATTAATAATGTGACACACACAGATAGTGAGAGGCATGTATTAATAATGTGACACATACAGAGATACTGACAGGCATGTATTAATAATGTGACACACACAGATACTGAGAGGCATGTATTTATAATGTGACACACACAGATAGTGAGAGGCATGTATTAATAATGTGACACACACACAGATACTGAGAGGCATGTATTAATAATGTGACACACAGATAGTGAGAGGCATGTATTAATAATGTGACACACACAGAGATAGTGAGAGGCATGTATTAATAATGTGACACACACACAGATAGTGAGAGGCATGTATTAATAATGTGACACACACACAGATAGTGAGAGGCATGTATTAATAATGTGACACACACACAGATAGTGAGAGGCATGTATTAATAATGTGACACACAGAGAGATAGTGAGAGGCATGTATTAATAATGTGACACACACAGAGATAGTGAGAGGCATGTATTAATAATGTGACACACACACAGATAGTGAGAGGCATGTATTAATAATGTGACACACACACAGATAGTGAGAGGCATGTATTAATAATGTGACACACACAGAGATAGTGACAGGCATGTATTAATAATGTGACACACACAGAGATACTGACAGGCATGTATTAATAATGTGACACACACAGATACTGAGAGGCATGTATTTATAATGTGACACACACAGATAGTGAGAGGCATGTATTAATAATGTGACACACACACAGATACTGAGAGGCATGTATTAATAATGTGACACACACAGATAGTGAGAGGCATGTATTAATAATGTGACACACACAGAGATAGTGAGAGGCATGTATTAATAATGTGACACACACACAGATAGTGAGAGGCATGTATTAATAATGTGACACACACACAGATAGTGAGAGGCATGTATTAATAATGTGACACACACACAGATAGTGAGAGGCATGTATTAATAATGTGACACACAGAGAGATAGTGAGAGGCATGTATTAATAATGTGACACACACAGAGATAGTGAGAGGCATGTATTAATAATGTGACACACACAGAGATACTGAGAGGCATGTATTAATAATGTGACACACACACAGATAGTGAGAGGCATGTATTAATAATGTGACACACACAGAGATAGTGACAGGCATGTATTAATAATGTGACACACACAGAGATAGTGAGAGGCATGTAGTAATAATGTGACACACACAGAGATAATGAGAGGCATGTATTAATAATGTGACACACACACAGATACTGACAGGCATGTATTAATAATGTGACACACACAGAGATAGTGACAGGCATGTATTAATAATGTGACACACACAGAGATACTGACAGGCATGTATTAATAATGTGACACACACAGAGATACTGACAGGCATGTATTAATAATGTGACACACAGAGAGATAGTGAGAGGCATGTATTAATAATGTGACACACACAGAGATAGTGACAGGCATGTATTAATAATGTGACACACACAGAGATAGTGAGAGGCATGTATTAATAATGTGACACACACAGAGATAGTGAGAGGCATGTATTAATAATGTGACACACACACAGATACTGAGAGGCATGTATTAATAATGTGACACACACACAGATAGTGAGAGGCATGTATTAATAATGTGACACACACAGATACTGAGAGGCATGTATTAATAATGTGACACACACAGATAGTGAGAGGCATGTATTAATAATGTAACACACACAGCGATAGTGAGAGGCATGTATTAATAATGTGACACACACAGAGATAGTGAGAGGCATGTATTAATAATGTGACACACACAGAGATAGTGAGAGGCATGTATTAATAATGTGACACACACAGATAGTGAGAGGCATGTATTAATAATGTGACACACACAGAGATACTGAGAGGCATGTATTAATAATGTGACACACACACAGTTACTGAGAGGCATGTATTAATAATGTAACACACACAGAGATAGTGAGAGGCATGTATTAATAATGTGACACACACAGAGATACTGAGAGGCATGTATTAATAATGTGACACACACAGAGATACTGAGAGGCATGTATTAATAATGTGACACACACAGCGATAGTGAGAGGCATGTATTAATAATGTGACACACAGAGAGATAGTGAGAGGCATGTATTAATAATGTGACACACACAGCGATAGTGAGAGGCATGTATTAATAATGTGACACACACACAGCGATAGTGAGAGGCATGTATTAATAATGTGACACACACAGAGATACTGACAGGCATGTATTAATAATGTGACACACACAGAGATACTGACAGGCATGTATTAATAATGTGACACACACAGATAGTGAGAGGCATGTATTAATAATGTGACACACACAGATAGTGAGAGGCATGTATTAATAATGTGACACACACACAGATACTGAGAGGCATGTATTAATAATGTGACACACACAGAGATACTGAGAGGCATGTATTAATAATGTGACACACACACAGTTACTGAGAGGCATGTATTAATAATGTGACACACACAGAGATACTGAGAGGCATGTATTAATAATGTGACACACACAGAGATACTGACAGGCATGTATTAATAATGTGACACACACAGAGATACTGAGAGGCATGTATTAATAATGTGACACACACACAGTTACTGAGAGGCATGTTTTAATAATGTGACACACACAGAGATAGTGACAGGCATGTATTAATAATGTGACACACACACAGATACTGAGAGGCATGTATTAATAATGTGACACACACAGAGTTACTGACAGGCATGTATTAATAATGTGACACACACAGAGGTACTGACAGGCATGTATTAATAATGTGACACACACAGAGATAGTGAGAGGCATGTATTAATAATGTGACACACACAGAGATAGTGACAGGCATGTATTAATAATGTGACACACACACAGATACTGAGAGGCATGTATTAATAATGTGACACACACAGCGATAGTGAGAGGCATGTATTAATAATGTAACACACACAGAGATAGTGAGAGGCATGTATTAATAATGTGACACACACAGAGATACTGACAGGCATGTATTAATAATGTGACACACACAGAGATACTGACAGGCATGTATTAATAATGTGACACACACAGCGATAGTGAGAGGCATGTATTAATAATGTGACACACACAGAGATACTGACAGGCATGTATTAATAATGTGACACACACAGAGATACTGACAGGCATGTATTAATAATGTGACACACACAGATAGTGAGAGGCATGTATTAATAATGTGACACACACAGTTACTGACAGGCATGTATTAATAATGTGACACACACAGAGAGATACTGAGAGGCATGTATTAATAATGTGACACACACAGATAGTGAGAGGCATGTATTAATAATGTGACACACACAGCGATAGTGAGAGGCATGTATTAATAATGTGACACACACAGAGATAGTGAGAGGCATGTATTAATAATGTGACACACACAGTTACTGACAGGCATGTATTAATAATGTGACACATACAGAGATACTGAGAGGCATGTATTAATAATGTGACACACACAGATACTGAGAGGCATGTATTAATAATGTGACACACACAGATACTGACAGACATATATTAATAATGTGACACACACAGATACTGACAGGCATGTATTAATAATGTGACACACACAGCGATAGTGAGAGGCATGTATTAATAATGTGACACACACAGATAGTGAGAGGCATGTATTAATAATGTGACACATACAGAGATACTGACAGGCATGTATTAATAATGTGACACACACAGATACTGAGAGGCATGTATTTATAATGTGACACACACAGATAGTGAGAGGCATGTATTAATAATGTGACACACACACAGATACTGAGAGGCATGTATTAATAATGTGACACACACAGATAGTGAGAGGCATGTATTAATAATGTGACACACACAGAGATAGTGAGAGGCATGTATTAATAATGTGACACACACACAGATAGTGAGAGGCATGTATTAATAATGTGACACACACACAGATAGTGAGAGGCATGTATTAATAATGTGACACACACACAGATAGTGAGAGGCATGTATTAATAATGTGACACACAGAGAGATAGTGAGAGGCATGTATTAATAATGTGACACACACAGAGATAGTGAGAGGCATGTATTAATAATGTGACACACACACAGATAGTGAGAGGCATGTATTAATAATGTGACACACACAGAGATACTGAGAGGCATGTATTAATAATGTGACACACACACAGATACTGAGAGGCATGTATTAATAATGTGACACACACACAAATATACAGACATAAAATAATGGTATATGTTATTTAACAGGCCAAAATAGTACAACAACAAACTTACATGCTCTAATTTTGTTAGAGTATTTAATTTTAAGACTAGCGACCCTACACTACTATGTGTTTAACATCTGCAGGGGTTAAACACATAGTAGAAGTGCTGCTAGGAATCCACAGAGCACTGCTGGTCCTCGAGAGACCACCGCTGATCCAATCAGCAGTGCTAGACTCACGACTCAGATGTTATTTTTAGCAGCGGTTTCCACTCAGGACCAGCAGTTCTCTGTGGGTCACGAGCGGCACTTCTACTGTATATGTGTTAAACACACAATAGTGTAGGGTTGATAGTCTTAGAGCATGACATTTTTTTTATATTTTGGCCCTTTAATAAGAATTGTCTGTAAAACATCCTTCTAAAAAAAACTTATAATATCTGAATTCTAAAATTGCAGAATTCATAAAGATTCAGAGCTACTTCTTGTAACCACAGAGAGTTGCTTTTCAGTTCCAATATAGGGGTAGGTTTAACAAGTGCCAGGCGAACATGATTTTCTGTAGCATTTAACATTGCACAAGCAAGTATGCACCGTGCACCAGCATTTTAATCACAGCACTTGCTCAGAGAGCCTAAGGTGCTTCTACCATTTGGTCATGATTTAATTTGTTAATTGCTGACACGATACAAGCCCCACTGGCACTTTGAGCAGCTGCAGTATTTAAAATGCTGGTGCACTGAGAATATCTAGCTATGCTTCACGTGCACGTGCAGAGAAAAATGCTAACACTAAAGCAGTGATGATGTTTACTAGAAGCATTTAGCCAATACAGGTATATTGTAAATATGTTTCTATTCAAAGATGTCATTCATCTATGTGCATTTAAATTTTGACAGGAATGTCCCTTTAACCCTTTGAGTGTTAATGACGGCTCTGAGCCGTCACAGACTTTCTCACTCTGGTGCTAATGACGGCTCAGAGCCGTCATGAGCACTCTCCCACCTTGAGGGAGATCTGGGGGCTCCTTACTGCTCCTACCCCTGCGATCCTGCCTGTAGAGTGACAGGCATCGCCGGGGCTTCATGTGATGCGCGGTGAGTTCACGTGATGACGTCACCGCGCAACTTTATTTATACTTAACAATGTTAAGTATAGGAGGAGGGGGCATGCTGCTTAGAAGCCTGTATCTCAGGCATCTAAGCAGCTACAGACCCCCAAGACCCACTGTTGGAAAGGTAATCGCCTAACATTTCCAACAGTGTAAGTCTTGGGAGTCTGTAAACAAAAACAAAAAAAGTAAAAAAAAAAAATTTCAAAAAGAAAAGAAAATATTAGCACCCAGGTGGGAAATGGCTTAGCAGCCAAAGGGTTAACTTAGGTTTCCGGGAAGCATCCACTGCTTGTTAAATCTACCCCATAACCTAGGCTCTAACATAGATGAGTTCCATGGGTAAAGGAACCGGCATCACTAAAATGCTGCAAAAAAAATACTAAACAAAGGAACCCTCCCTATATAAAACAGTTTGCAAACGCACAAAAGAAAACTTAAAGGAACATGAAACCCAAACTTTTTATTTCATGAATCAGGACGAGCATAGATTTTTAAATAATGCTCCAATGTACTTCTGTTATCAATGTTGCTTCATTCTCTTAGTATCCTTTGTTAAAGGAGCAGCAATGCATTACTGGGAGCTAGCTGAACACATCAAGTCAAATTAAAGAGGCATTTCTGTGCAGCCACCAATCAGCAGCTAGCTCCCAGCTCCTGAACCTACCTATGTATTCTTTTCAACAAAGGATACCAAGAGAACTAATCAAATTAGATAATAGTAATACATTGGAATGTTTTTTCAAAAAATTGTATGCTCTATCTGAACCATAAAAAAATGGTTTGCATGTCCCTTTAAAGAAAAAATCCATATGCCATATGAGTCTGTTGTGCACTATCTTTTAATTGCAAAATTAAATTAAGGAACTATGTGTTAAAATGTTCCAAATATTAACAAATCAGCAATATCAGTGCTGAGTTGCCAGTTTACTATATGATCAAATTGCATCATTCTCTAGGTATCCTTTGTTGAAGCTAGCTCCCAGTAGTGTATTTCTGCTCCAGAGCCTATATAGGTATGCCTTTCAATAAACAAAACCAAGAGAATGAAGCAAATTAGATAATATAAGTAAACTGGAAAGTTGTTTAACCTGCAAGTGATTGCAAGCGGCAGATTGGCTGCGAATGTGCAGGAGGCAGCATTGCGATGTCGGGCAGATAATGTACGTCCGAAATTTAATAAATCGGCCCCATAGTATCTATCAGCAGTTAGCCACTGGGATTCAAAAACAAAATGCTAAAATATAAATATTTTAAAAGCATTTGCAAATTTAAAAACAGTCCAGGGATACACTTCTTGAACATATTTATCACTGTTCTTTGCTCTGGACAACCAGAGGCCAGATGCAAATGAGCTTGTGCACTGATCTAAGCAATCACTATGTATCATATAGCAAAGTTAGAAATACTACAGCAAATGTAAATATGCCCTCAATAATCTCCTTGGAAAGTGGAAAAAGCATAACTTTCATTGAAAACTGGTAAAATAAATAGTGAATGCACCTTATTATTTTTTATTATTATTATTATTTTTACTATGCTTAAAAAATATTTTATGGGTGATTTACTTTTAGGTTTAATATCTCTTTAAAGGGACAGTCATGTCCAATAAAAAACTTTCATGATTTAAATAGGGCATGCAATTTAAAACAACTTTCCAATTTACTTTTAGCACCAATTTTGCTTTGTTCTCTTGGTATTCTTAGTTAAAAGCTAAACCTAGGAGGATCATATGCTAATTTCTTAGACCTTGAAGGCCGCCTCTAAATTAAATGCTTTTTGACAGTTTTTTTTAGAGAGCGTTAGTTTATGTGTTTCATATAGATAACATTGAGCTCACGCACGTGAAGTTATCTGGGAGCAGGCACTGATTGGCTAAAATGCATGTCTGTCAAAAGAACTGAAATAAGGGGGCAGTCTGCTGAGGCTTAGATACAAGATAATCACAGAGGTTAAATGCGTATTATTATAACTGTGTTGGTTATGCAAAACTGGGGAATGGGTAATAAAGGGATTATCTATCTTTTAAAACAACAACAATTCTAGCGTTGACTGTCCCTTTAAGCATTTTCTCCACAGAGAGTCATTAAAGAGATAAGTCATACCTAAACTTAAATTTCAATTTAACTTTTTTTTTTTTTTGCAACTTTTAACACGTACTCTTCCCACTGCCCAAGTCTCTGAAGGTGTTAGGCATGTGTATTTGCCTCCGCGCATGGTGAGAGTGTGCATGAGATCACATGACATTTCCAGCGCCATTCAAGCAATGACAATGTATATTTTTCAAAGGCTCCTAACTGTATTTGCAATTTTTAGCTAAGGTATCAGAATCAACTAAAAACAATATTTTCTCTTCTACCAGTTCTTCCTGTAAGAACACTTAAAGGGACACTCAATTCAAAATTAAACGTTCATTATTCAGATAGCGCATGTCATTTTAAACAACTTTCCAATTTACTACCATTAACAAAATGTGCACAGGCTTTTTTATATTTACACTTTTTTTTGAGTCACCAGCGACTACTGAGCATGTGCAAGAATTCATAGAATATACCTATTTGCATTTGTGATTGGCTGATGACTGTCACATGATACAGGTAGAGTGGAAACAGACATAGCTTTGAAGTTCAGACTATGTGCTATTGCATTGTCTTTTTATCATGCCTTTGTTGATTACGCAAATCTGCTGTATTTACTGGTCCTTTAAAAACTGGTAGAAGTGCAATTATGTTATTGTCCAGGTATTTTGACATTAACTACATACATCCCAATACATAGGGACCATTAACTGACACCAGAGTGGATGAAACCCTGGAAAGTTAGATGTGGTTACAGAGTCAAGGCTGTAACACACTGCAAGCGGAGCGACGTACAGCGTGTACATGCAGCTGTGCGCGCTCAGCGTGTCTTGCCTTTTCATCTCCGAGCACTCTGCTGCGTCAGGTCGCGTAGCTAAGCACTCAGAGATGAAATATTTGATCTTCAGAAGCAATGCGACGCGGAGCAGCTGCTTCGCCTCGCTCCGCATCGCTTGCAGTGTGTTACAGACTTCCGAGTTTGGGCAGGTTATAGGTTTGTGCACAAGGGTGGTCTCACATGACATTGTGTAAAACGTTAATATCTATATACAGGCATACCTCATTTTATTTCACTTTGCTGTATTGCGGTTAGCATTTCTTAGCAATAAAGTATTTTTTAATTAAAGGGACACTCTAGTCAAAATTAAAGGGACACTGAACTCAAATTTTTTCTTTCGTGATTCAAATAGAGCATGCAGTTTTAAGCAACTTTCTAGTTTACTCCTATTATCAAATTTTCTTCATTCTCTTGGTATCTTTATTTGAAAAGCAAGATTGTAAGTTTAGATGCTGGCCCGTTTTTGGTAAACAACCTGGGTTGTTCTTGCTGATTGGTGGATAAATTCATCCACCTATAAACAATTGGCTGGCTCCTTAGCTTAGATGCCTTCTTTTTCAAATAAAGATAGCAAGAGAAAGAAGAAAAATTGATAATAGGAGTAAATTAGAAAGTTGCTTAAAGGGACACTGAACCCATTTTTTTTTTTTTCATGATTCAGATAGAGCATGAAATTTTATGCAACTTTCTAATTTACTCCTATTATCAAATTTTCTTCATTCTCTTGGTATCTTTATTTGAAATGCAAGAATGTTAGTTTAGATGGCGGCCCATTTTTGGTGAACAACCTGGGTTGTTCTTGCTTATTGGTGGATAAATGAATCCACCAATAAAAAAGTGCTTTCCAGAGTACTGAACCAGAAAAAGATTAGATGCATTCTTTTTCAAATAAAGACAGCAAGAGAACAAAGAAAAATTGATAATAGTAGTAAATTAGAAAGTTGCTTAAAATTGCATGCTCTATCTGAATCACAAAAGAAAAAAATTGGGTTCAGTGTCCCTTTAAAACTGCATGCTCTATCTGAATTACGAAAGAAAAAATCCCTTGAACATTTGAAAAAAGGAAGTTATTTTAGCGCAAAATCTTCTAAATATTCACAAACCATTTTAAAGGGATTTTAAGCAGCCAATCAGGATGCTAGTCCCGGGACTTGCAAGGGAGCGTGCTAGTTAGATTTTTGTACATTTATAGCACTTTTATATTTTCTTTCTCCCTATCACCTGTTATATATTCCTGGTAGTCCAAGAAGGGCCACCATTTACCATTGAGGACTCCATCTTTATAACTTCAGTTGATATTTTCATAGGGGATAATTACTTATACTTCTATTCAGAAAACGTGAGGTCTGATATATTTCTCCACATAAAGATCTTAGTAATGTGTGAGCATCATTTTGTTTATGTTATCTATGATAAGTTTCACAGTGAATAGATATCCCATTATTGGCGTTTCTTACCTTATATGGCTAAATGTATCATTATATATAAGCGGTGTAAACTCATTTTCCTGTTAACTGATGTAATGTCAGAATGCTTACTGTAATTATTTCTACTGACTGGTGATTTTGGCTATACAGTATGACAATTTTGTATTGTCTTGTTATTAACCGCAATAAAAATATTATTAAAAATGTAATAAAAAAATAACTTAATGTAATTTACTGACAGGAATACATTGGTATTAATATCTATACATTTTGCTCAAATGTATCATCATCCAAAAGGTCCGTCACTGTTGTTGGCCATCTTGTTTTTATGGTCTGGGCATGCGCAGATCATTGGCCCATGTGTCTTACATTTGATTTTTTGGTGTTGAGTATTTATCAAGTGCATTTTCCTCTGTTAAACTCAATGGGGCCGATTTATCAAGTTCCGTATGGAGCTTAATGCCTTTGTTTCCGCGCAAGCCTTCAGGCTTGCCGGAAACAGAAGTTATGAAGCAGCGGTCTAAAGACCACTGCTCCATACCTTGTCCGCCTGCTCTGACGCCGCGGACAGAAATCAACCCAATCGTATTGAAATGCCCTGCTAGCGAATCTGCAGGGGGCAGAATTGCACCAGCAGTTCGGCATTTATCAATGTGCAGCGGACATGATACGCTACATCGTATTATGTCCGCTCAAACTATGATAAATCTACCCCAATATGTCCATTTTGAGGGTGATAGTTAGTTAATAACTTGTAGTCGGATGGAATGTGATCGTCATTCATTGCATGGGTACATTTTACAATATCCACTCTGATCCAATACAATCTTTTTCGTATATGGAAATGGCGTTATGATTTGCACTGTGATTGCTCAGATGACAAAAACAGCACTAAAGGAGATAAAAATGACCGGAACAATTGCAATCAACCTCAAAATTTGCAGAACGCAGAACATGAAGCAATGGCATAGATTATGGTTAAGCCAACTTCTTCTGCAAAGGGCCAGAAAGAAAATAAGTTATATAAAATTTAGAAAAGGTTGTAGAGAGTTGCGCCCATAAATTCCAGGGCTGAAGGTAGAATATAATCCAATATAGTATAATTGTATTTATGATTTCTAAAAATAAATATCTAAAAAATGATTTAAGATTGTATATACACACTTAATCACCTGATATAATATAGAAAATTATTTTATTTTATATTATAAGTGCATTGAGAAAAACATAATTTATGCTTACCTGATAAATTCCTTTCTTCTGTTGTGTGATCAGTCCACGGGTCATCATTACTTCTGGGATATAACTCCTCCCCAACAGGAAATGCAAGAGGATTCACCCAGCAGAGCTGCATATAGCTCCTCCCCTCTACGTCAGTCCCAGTCATTCGACCAAGAATCAACGAGAAAGGAGTAACCAAGGGTGAAGTGGTGACTGGAGTATAATTTAAAAGATATTTACCTGCCTTAAAACAGGGCGGGCCGTGGACTGATCACACAACAGAAGAAAGGAATTTATCAGGTAAGCATAAATTATGTTTTCTTCTGTTATGTGTGATCAGTCCACGGGTCATCATTACTTCTGGGATACCAATACCAAAGCAAAAGTACACGGATGACGGGAGGGATAGGCAGGCTCATTATATAGAAGGAACCACTGCCTGAAGAACCTTTCTCCCAAAAATAGCCTCCGAAGAAGCAAAAGTGTCAAATTTGTAAAATTTGGAAAAAGTATGAAGCGAGGACCAAGTTGCAGCCTTGCAAATCTGTTCAACAGAGGCCTCATTCTTAAAGGCCCAAGTGGAAGCCACAGCTCTAGTGGAGTGAGCTGTAATTCTTTCAGGAGGCTGCTGACCAGCAGTCTCATAGGCTAAACGTATTATGCTACGAAGCCAAAAAGAGAGAGAGGTAGCAGAAGCTTTTTGACCTCTCCTCTGTCCAGAATAAACGACAAACAGGGAAGAAGTTTGGCGAAAATCTTTAGTTGCCTGCAAGTAGAACTTGAGGGCACGAACTACATCCAGATTGTGTAGAAGACGTTCCTTCTTTGAAGAAGGATTTGGACACAAGGATGGAACAACAATCTCTTGATTGATATTCCTGTTAGTGACCACCTTAGGTAAGAACCCAGGTTTAGTACGCAGAACTACCTTGTCTGAGTGAAAAATCAGATAAGGAGAATCACAATGTAAGGCTGATAACTCAGAGACTCTTCGAGCCGAGGAAATAGCCATTAAAAACAGAACTTTCCAAGATAACAATTTTATATCAATGGAATGAAGGGGTTCAAATGGAACACCCTGTAAAACGTTAAGAACTAAGTTTAAACTCCATGGCGGAGCAACAGCTTTAAACACAGGCTTGATCCTAGCTAAAGCCTGACAAAAAGCCTGGACGTCTGGATTTTCTGACAGACGCCTGTGTAACAAGATGGACAGAGCTGAAATCTGTCCCTTTAATGAACTAGCTGATAAACCC
Source organism: Bombina bombina (assembly GCF_027579735.1). Lineage (NCBI taxonomy): Eukaryota > Metazoa > Chordata > Amphibia > Anura > Bombinatoridae > Bombina > Bombina bombina. The sequence goes on from NC_069509.1 coordinate 65,221,912, forward strand.
TTTTCTAACCCTTCTTGTAGAAAAGACAATATCCTAGAGATCCTAACCTTACTCCAGGAGTAATGTTTGGATTCGCACCAGTATAGGTATTTACGCCATATTTTATGGTAAATCTTTCTGGTAACAGGCTTCCTAGCCTGTATCAGGGTATCAATAACCGACTCAGAAAAACCACGTTTTGATAAAATCAAACGTTCAATTTCCAAGCAGTCAGCTTCAGAGAAGTTAGATTTTGATGTTTGAATGGACCCTGTATCAGAAGGTCCTGTCTTAGAGGTAGAGACCAAGGCGGACAGGATGACATGTCCACTAGATCTGCATACCAAGTCCTGCGTGGCCATGCAGGCGCTATTAGAATCACTGATGCTCTCTCCTGCTTGATTTTGGCAATCAATCGAGGAAGCAGCGGAAAGGGTGGAAACACATAAGCCATCCCGAAGTTCCAAGGTGCTGTCAAAGCATCTATCAGAACCGCTCCCGGATCCCTGGATCTGGACCCGTAGCGAGGAAGTTTGGCGTTCTGGCGAGACGCCATGAGATCTATCTCTGGTTTGCCCCAACGTCGAAGTATTTGGGCAAAGACCTCCGGATGAAGTTCCCACTCCCCCGGATGAAAAGTCTGGCGACTCAAGAAATCCGCTTCCCAGTTCTCCACTCCCGGGATGTGGATTGCTGACAGGTGGCAAGAGTGAGACTCTGCCCAGCGAATTATCTTTGATACTTCCATCATTGCTAGGGAGCTTCTTGTCCCTCCCTGATGGTTGATGTAAGCTACAGTCGTGATGTTGTCCGACTGAAACCTGATGAACCCCCGAGTTGTTAACTGGGGCCAAGCCAGAAGGGCATTGAGAACCGCTCTCAATTCCAGAATGTTTATTGGCAGGAGACTCTCCTCCTGATTCCATAGTCCCTGAGCCTTCAGAGAATTCCAGACAGCGCCCCAACCTAGTAGGCTGGCGTCTGTTGTTACAATTGTCCAGTCTGGCCTGCTGAATGGCATCCCCCTGGACAGGTGTGGCCGATAAAGCCACCATAGAAGAGAATTTCTGGTCTCTTGATTTAGATTCAGAGTAGGGGACAAATCTGAGTAATCCCCATTCCACTGACTTAGCATGCATAATTGCAGCGGTCTGAGATGTAGGCGTGCAAAAGGTACTATGTCCATTGCCGCTACCATTAAGCCGATCACCTCCATGCATTGAGCTACTGACGGGTGTTGAATGGAATGAAGGACACGGCATGCATTTTGAAGCTTTGTTAACCTGTCTTCTGTCAGGTAAATCTTCATTTCTACAGAATCTATAAGAGTCCCCAAGAATGGAACTCTTGTGAGAGGAAAGAGAGAACTCTTCTTTTCGTTCACTTTCCATCCATGCGACCTTAGAAATGCCAGAACTAACTCTGTATGAGACTTGGCAGTTTGAAAGCTTGAAGCTTGTATTAGAATGTCGTCTAGGTACGGAGCTACCGAAATCCCTCGCGGTCTTAGTACCGCCAGAAGGGCACCCAGAACCTTTGTGAAGATTCTTGGAGCCGTAGCCAATCCGAATGGAAGAGCTACAAACTGGTAGTGCCTGTCTAAGAAGGCAAACCTTAGGTACCGGTGATGATCTTTGTGGATCGGAATGTGAAGGTAAGCATCCTTTAAATCCACAGTGGTCATGTACTGACCCTCTTGGATCATGGGTAAAATTGTCCGAATAGTTTCCATTTTGAACGATGGAACTCTTAGGAATTTGTTTAGAATCTTTAAATCTAAGATTGGCCTGAAAGTTCCCTCTTTTTTGGGAACCACAAACAGGTTTGAGTAGAACCCTTGTCCTTGTTCCGACCGCGGAACCGGATGGATCACTCCCATTAATAACAGATCTTGTACGCAGCGTAGAAACGCTTCTTTCTTTATCTGGTTTGTTGACAACCTTGACAGATGAAATCTCCCTCTTGGGGGAGATAATTTGAAGTCTAGAAGGTATCCCTGAGATATGATCTCTAGTGCCCAGGGATCCTGAACATCTCTTGCCCAGGCCTGGGCGAAGAGAGAGAGTCTGCCCCCCACTAGATCCGGTCCCGGATCGGGGGCTCTCGGTTCATGCTGTCTTTGGGGCAGCAGCAGGTTTCCTGGCCTGCTTGCTCTTGTTCCAGGACTGGTTAGGCTTCCAGCCTTGCCTGTAACGAGCAACAGCTCCTTCCTGTTTTGGTGCAGTGGAGGTTGATGCTGCTCCTGTTTTGAAGTTCCGAAAGGGACGAAAATTAGACTGTCTAGCCTTAGCTTTGGCTTTGTCTTGAGGTAGGGCGTGGCCCTTACCTCCTGTAATGTCAGCGATAATCTCTTTCAAACCGGGCCCAAATAAAGACTGCCCCTTGAAAGGTATATTGAGTAATTTGGACTTAGAAGTAACATCAGCTGACCAGGATTTTAGCCACAGCGCCCTACGTGCCTGTATGGCGAATCCTGAGTTCTTAGCCGTAAGTTTGGTTAAATGTACTACGGCCTCCGAAATGAAGGAATTAGCTAGTTTAAGGACTCTAAGCCTGTCCGTAATGTCGTCTAGCGTAGATGAACTAAGGTTCTCTTCAAGCGACTCAATCCAAAATGCTGCCGCAGCCGTAATCGGCGCGATACATGCAAGGGGTTGTAATATAAAACCTTGTTGAACAAACATTTTCTTAAGGTAACCCTCTAATTTTTTATCCATTGGATCTGAGAAAGCACAGCTATCCTCCACCGGGATAGTGGTACGCTTAGCTAAAGTAGAAACTGCTCCCTCCACCTTGGGGACCGTTTGCCATAAGTCCCGAGTGGTGGCGTCTATTGGAAACATCTTTCTAAATATTGGAGGGGGTGAGAACGGCACACCGGGTCTATCCCACTCCTTAGTAACAATTTCAGTTAGTCTCTTAGGTATAGGAAAAACGTCAGTACTCGCCGGTACCGCAAAGTATTTATCCAACCTACACAGTTTCTCTGGTATTGCAACGGTGTTACAATCGTTGAGAGCTGCTAAGACCTCCCCTAGTAATACACGGAGGTTCTCCAATTTAAATTTAAAATTTGAAATATCTGAGTCCAATCTGTTTGGATCAGAACCGTCACCCACAGAATGAAGCTCTCCGTCCTCATGCTCTGCGAGCTGTGACGCAGTATCAGACATGGCCCTAGCATTGTCAGCGCACTCTGTTCTCACCCCAGAGTGATCACGCTTGCCTCTTAGTTCTGGTAATTTAGACAAAACTTCAGTCATAACAGTAGCCATATCTTGTAATGTTATCTGTAATGGCCGCCCAGATGTACTAGGCGCCAAAATATCACGCACCTCCCGGGCGGGAGATGCAGGTACTGCCGCGTGAGGCGAGTTAGTCGGCATAACTCTCCCCTCGCTGTTTGGTGAAATTTGTTCACATTGTACAGATTGACTTTTATTTAAAGTAGCATCAATACAGTTAGTACATAAATTTCTATTGGGCTCCACCTTGGCATTGGAACAAATGACACAGATATCTTCCTCTGAGTCAGACATGTTTAACACACTAGCAAAAACTTACAACTTGGTTATAATCTTTTTTAGCAAAAAAACGTACTGTGCCTCAAAGAGGTACTAACGATTAAATGACAGTTGAAATAATGAACTGAAAAACAGTTATAGCATCAAACTTTAAAACAACAAAACTTTTAGCAAAGGTTTGTTCCCATTAGTAAAATAACAATAATTAAATTTGACATAAAAAATACAAAGCAACGTTTTTATTCACAGTCACTATAAGAATTCTCACAGCTCTGCTGAGAGAATTTACCTCCCTTCAAAGAAGTTTGAAGACCCCTGAGATCTATCAGAGATGAACCGGATCATGCAGGAAATATAAAAGTAACTGACTGGTATTTTTTGATGCGTAGCAAAGAGCGCCAAAAACGGCCCCTCCCTCTCCCACACAGCAGTGAAGAGAAACGAAACTGTCACAATTAAAGCAAAAAAAAAAAAAAAAAAAACTGCCAAGTGGAAAATAATGCCCAAATATTTATTCACACAGTACCTCAGCAATGTAAACGATTCTACATTCCAGCAAAAACGTTTAACATGATAAATAGTTATTAAAAAGGATTAGTGACCTTTAACAGAGTAGTTCCGGTGAAATACCATCCCCAGAATACTGAAGTGTATACATACATGTCATTTTAACGGTATGGCAGGATTTTCTCATCAATTCCATTCAGAAAATAAAAACTGCTACATACCTCAATGCAGATTCATCTGCCCGCTGTCCCCTGATCTGAAGCCTTTACCTCCCTCAGATGGCCGAGAACAGCAATATGATCTTAACTACTCCGGTTAAAATCATAGTAAAAAAACTCTGACAGATTCTTCCTCAAACTCTGCCAGAGAAGTAATAACACGCTCCGGTGCTATTTTAAAATAACAAACTTTTGATTGAAGTCATAAAAACTAAGTATAATCACCATAGTCCTCTCACACATCCTATCTAGTCGTTGGGTGCAAGAGAATGACTGGGACTGACGTAGAGGGGAGGAGCTATATGCAGCTCTGCTGGGTGAATCCTCTTGCATTTCCTGTTGGGGAGGAGTTATATCCCAGAAGTAATGATGACCCGTGGACTGATCACACATAACAGAAGAAATATGTATTCCTAAAAACAAATACAGTTAAAAGATTTCAAGTTGTGGCTACAACTATCTAAATGTATAATATTGGAATATTCCAAATTGTATCCAAGTCTCAAAAAAAGTTACTGTAATGTTGCAACAATTCAGTTGTTTGTTTAGAGTTAGATACTTATTGTATTATTCCAGGGTTTTTAATATATTGAATATCCTTAATAGGTTCAGTGTAAGTTCATCTATTTACCGCAACCGGTTTGCTATGAAGTGTCTTAACACGGAAAAGGCTTTTCCAGCCGTTAATAAGCTCTAACAGTCTGTGACAATAGAAAAGCCAATCAGCTTGCAAGTATTGAATTCAAATTTCAATCCAGTATATAGGTAATTTATTGTAATCCAAAATGCTTTACAGGATGTCAGCGAAATATTGTATTTTAAATGTAACAAAATGTTTGGTCATTTATTGGTGGATGCACTAACCAATCATGACCTTCCTATGTATTTTTAAATGTGGTTTTCCCGCTATACCTATACACTTACCTGATGAAACGGCCAGTGAGCTTATATCGGCCGAGAAACGCGTTGTTATAGCTCTTAAATAAAACCCTTTTTATTATTTTTACTTAACATTTTGTCCGCTGACTTCCTTTTTTAATTTGTTTCCTTTAAAAAATACTTTTTAGTCACTCATCTTTAGTGGCTTACCATTTTGTATGCATCTTTTTTTTCTGAGGCCTGTGACGAGCCTCAGGTGCATCTCTGGGTGTGTTCACGGCATACCTTGAGGATCTACTTTCTACAGCTAACAGCCTAGCTATAGCTGAGTATTCAGCACACACGCCGGTGAGCAGAGGACAAGCTTAAACCGACAACAGCTACAGTCACCAACTACAGCTATTAACTATCAGCGCGCTGACTGCTGTATGAAGGTCAGCCTGCCTTAATGCACTACTTGGGAGTGCCAACTCCATTGTGAGTATACATCTTGCTGACCCCGTGCCCTTTGCTGTGCCCATTTCGGTTTCAGACGATATTGCACTATTGGTCTTTTGTGCTTCTTTTTCTATTACTACAGATTTCTGATACGACCACCATAGATTCAGTGTACTGACTGCTGTATAAAGGTCAGCCCGCCTATATGCACTACTTGCGAGTGCCAAGCTCTTTGTGAGTATCCATTTGGCAGAGATTTTTTTATACCTGTACCATTCTTGATCTTGACGATATTACACCATCAGGCGCTCTCTCTTTTTGCTTTCTATTTTTTCAGTTCTACCGACTTACCACCGGTTTGGAGTGGAGCAGCCTTCCAGAATTATTGATTTCAACAATTGCATCTATCTATCAATGACTCTGCACTATATGTGAAATCGTTTGTATTGTTTTTCATATATTTTCTAATAATATAATATTTTAATATATTCTATTTTCAATATAAATAACACTGTATCACTTGATTTATATGTATACATTTTTTAGGGGATGAAGTTTTTGTGAAATATACACCATTGTTTATGTAAAGTCACTTATCTATTTTTCCAGAACTATATAGTTCCTCAGGTATACTCTTGTAATAGGACATCCTATATACATTTTGAGCGATTTTTATACTAATTGCACCATCCACTTCACATACATTTATTTGCACATACTTTGATTATTAATATAGCGCACCCTATTGTATGATTTTATATCGTACATATCATTCTTGTCTATTTTCACAGTGGTACAACATTTGGTCTTGTGAGATTGATTGGCATAAAACATGATAATCTTCTCTGGACACACTGCTCAGAGTGTAACTAAGAGATTACAAGGCTGTGGTTACATTCGGCCTCTACGGTTGGGTGTGGAACAGCCACTCAGCCAACACAGGACTTACTGGGAGTCACAACCAGCCGTTTCCATGTGCAGAGAAGATTATGTGTTTGTTGAGTTAAGGGGAAGCCTCTTGCACTCTGTAAGCGCCAGATCCCTTTATTGTTACTATTTTATTAGAGGGGCTGGAATGCATCAGCATTTCCCATGATAAAAGTTGGGGATCTGTCCATACTCCCACCCCCTGTGGATTGGATGTTGCATTCTCCGTCCTCCCAATGTCAAAGGCGAGGGAGAAAAGGGGGGCGCCAAGCTGGTGCCGAAGGAAAGCAGGAGGACACAGGGAGAGGCTGCGGTTTAATATTTTTCCGGTTCAGCACAGTTCCCTCTCAGGGGGAAAGAGATGTTCCTGCTCTTTAACTCCTTTTCTGTCAAAAATGCAAACAGATCATTGGGGTTTGGCACAAGCTATGCCTATTTTGAAGTTAAAGGGTTAACCATGCATTACCACGCGGTACTAAGCAATTCATTTTTGCTTTTGGTCATCAATGCCAAAGCACTGAAGCATGTACCGCTTTTCTTCTAATTTAATTTAAAACAATTGTAAAAAATGCAAAATAAGATAATATAAAGAGGGAATTGTACTGTTTTATATGTAATTACGAGATACAAGAATGTACAAAAGTAGATACAGTTTATTAGTATAAAGTAAATGCTCCTTCAAGTGACCTATTCTAAAATGACAGCTGCTTCTAACTTACTATGGGCTACAAAGCATTTTAACAAGTTTGATACATATATAGCCCGCTCTACACTTTCAATGGCAAGCGCAAAGCGATAGGAGTAAGCTCATTTTGCTTGTATTACAGATCTCCTGCGGAGAACAATTCAAAATTTGTCTCTATGATTTAACGCTTTTGAAAACCTGGTAGTAAGTTTTTATCACTTATTTTATTATGATTTCATATACATTAAAACAGAGTTCTTCAAACTTTTCCCCCAAGACCTAGTGCCATGATACCACATACAGTACCTTTGTGACCCCATTTTTATGCTTGGTCTGAAAATTTCTGAAGTAATCTACAACAAGATATTTGTAATTAACTAAAATGTATGCGTAGTTTATTCCTGATTGTAGTCAAACTTGAAAATGTTGTAAAAGGTAATAACACACACACTCTCATACAACACACACACTCACACAATACACACTCATAGAATACACACACACCTACAACACACACACACTCTCACACACTACATACACACTCATAGAATACACACACACTCCTAAAACACACACACACTCTTACACAATACACACTCATAGAATACACACACACCTACAACACACACACACTCTCACACACTACATACACACTCATATAATACACACACACTCCTAAAACACACACACACTCTTACACAATACACACCCACATAGAATAACATACAACTCTCCCATACAATACACACACTCTCCCATACAATACACACACACAAACCATTTAACACACACCACATACTCATACAATACACACACTCATACAACACACACACTCCTACAACACACACACTCTTATACAACACACACACTCTCATACAACACAAACACACACTCACACAACACAAACACACACATTTATACAACATAAACACACTCTCTCATATAACACACACATACGCACTCTCTCATATAACACACACACACTCTCATACAACACACTCTCTCATATAACACACACACACTCTCATACAACACACACACACTCTCATACAACACACACACACTCTCATACAACACACACACACTCTCATACAACACACACACACTCTCATACAACACACACACACACAACACACACACACTCTCACACAACACACACACACTCTCACACAACACACACACACTCTCACACAACACACACACACTCATACAACACACACACACTCATACAACACACACACACTCTCATACAACACACACACACTCTCATACAACACACACACACTCTCATACAACACACACTCCTACAACACACACTCCTACAACACACACTCCTACAACACACACACTCCTACAACACACACACTCCTACAACACACACACTCCTACAACACACACACTCCTACAACACACACACTCCTACAACACACACACTCCTACAACACACACACACTCATACAGCACACACACTCATACAACACACACACACACACCCACTCATACAACACACACGCACACTCATACAACACACACGCACACCATACACACTCTCCTACAACACTTAACACACACCACACACATACACTCAAACAATACACACACACTTGTACAGCACACACACTCTCACACAACATGCACACACTTGTACAACACACACACACTCTCATACAATACACACTCGTACAACACACACACTCTCATACAACACACACACTCCTACAACAGACACGCACTCATACAACACACACGCACACTCATGCAACACACAGAGACTCTCATACAACACACACACCATACACACTCTCTTACAACACTTACCACACACACTGATATAATACACACTTGTACAACACACACACTCTCATACAACACACACACTCCTACAACACACACACACACACACTCATACAACACACACAGACTCTCATGCACACACACCATACACACTCTCCTACAACACTTAACACACACCACACACACTCAAACAATACACACACACTCATACAACACACACGCACACTCATACAACACACAGAGACTCTCATACAACACACACACTCATACAACACACACTCACACTCATACAACACACACACTCACTCATACAACACACACACTCACACAACACACACACACACACACTCATACAACACACACAGACTCTAATACACACACTCTCCTACAACACTTAAACACCACACACACACACACAACCAATACACACACACACTTGTACAGCACACACACTCTCATACAACATGCACACACTTGTACAACACACACACTCTCATACAATACACACTCCTACAACACACATACTCTCATACAACACACACACTACAACACACACATGCACACTCATACAACACACAGAGACTCGTATACAACACACACACCATACACACTCTCTTACAACACTTAACATACACCACACACACTCATACAATACACACACACACACACTCCTACAATACACACACACACTTCTACAATATACAATACACACAATTGTACAACACACACACACTCACCACACACTCTCACTCATACAACACAAACACACACTCATACAACACACACTCTTACAACACACACACACTAGTACAACACACACTCTCATACAACACAAACACACTCATACAACACAAACACACACTCACACAACACAAACACACACATTTATACAACATAAACACACACTCATACAACACACACACACACACACACTCTCTCATATAACACACACATACACACTCTCTCATATAACACACACACACTCTAATACCACACACACACTCTCATACAACACACACACTCTCATACAACACACACACACTCTCATACAACACACACACACTCTCATACAACACACACACACTCTCACACAACACACACACACTCTCATACAACACACACACACACAACACACACACACTCATACAACACACACACTCTCATACAACACATACACTCCTACAACACACACTCCTACAACACACACTCCTACAACACACACACACTCATACAACATACACACACCCACTCATACAACACACACGCACACTCATACAACACACACGCACACCATACACACTCTCCTACAACACTTAACACACACCACACACATACACTCAAACAATACACACACACTTGTACAGCACACACACTCTCATACAACATGCACACACTCGTACAACACACACACACACTCATACAATACACACTCGTACAACACACACACTCTCATACAACACACACACTCCTACAACAGACACGCACTCATACAACACACACGCACACTCATACAACACACAGAGACTCTCATACAACACACACACACCATACACACTCTCTTACAACACTTACCACACACACTCATATAATACACACTTGTACAACACACACACTCTCATACAACACACACACTCCTACAACACACACACACTCATACAACACACACTCATACAACACACACAGACTCTCATACACACACACCATACACACTCTCCTACAACACTTAACACACACCACACACACTCAAACAATACACACACACTCATACAAGACACGCGTACTCATACAACACACACGCACACTCATACAACACACAGAGACTCTCATACAACACACACACCATACACACTCTCTTACAACACTTAACACACACAACACACACTCATACAATACACACACACTTCTACAACACACACCCTCTTACAACACACACACACACTTACAACATACTCTCATACAACACAAACACACACTCATACAACACAAACACACACTCATACAACACACAAACACTCTCATACAACACAAACATACACTCATACATACAACACACACTCTCTCATACAACACACACACACTCTCATACAACACACACACTCCTACAACACACACACACTCTCATACAATACACACAGACTCTCATAGAACACACACACTCCTACAACACACACACACTCATACAGCACACACTCTCATACAACACACACACTCCTACAACACACACACACTCTCATACAATACACACAGACTCTCATAGAACACACACAGACTGCCATACAAAACACACACTCCTATAATACACATACAGACTCTCATACAACACACACAGACTCTCATACAAAACACACACAAGTCGCGACCCAGTAAACATGGTTTTGCATCACAGTAATGGGTTTCGATCCATGGTTTGAAGAATACTACAGAAAATACTGCATTAAAATACTACAGAAATAAATGAATTGAGGTTGAATTAAGGCTTAATACATAGTAGATAAAAAATTGTTAAAAAAAGAGGTGTTTGAGAAGGGGTATAGGGTAAAAATCTAGCTACAGTCCTGCTTAAAGTGATAGAAAGGTAAAAAATGAAATGTGCATAGGTGCATTTCAATTTGAAATAGAAGCACTATTCACACTTTTTGGGGAACAAGATCCTACTGAGCACAAGCTCACAGGGTATACATATACTAGCCTGTGATTGGCTGGTGTCTGTCACATGATACAGGGAGCTGGAAAACGGGAGAAAAAATAAATTTGTCAGAAAAAATTCTACTGCTTATTTGAAATGAAATTCAGAGTAGGTGTTAAATCATTGTCTTTTTATTGTGCACTTGTTAATTATGCAATTCTACTGGACTGAGTGGTCCTTTAACAAAGGATTTGATCAAGAAGTTTTTACTAAAGGTTTCTGTCCCTGTTTAGATGCTGATTTCACACACACACACACACATATATATATATATATATACTGTATATTTTTTGCGCATTGGGTTAGCGCGCAAACGTAAACTATTTACTTTCAACTTGTAATATGAGCGCTACCTGACTCATTTAAAAAGCTTACTTCTAGCAGAGTTAGCACGTGAGCGGGAGCGATAAATAGTGCTCCACTTGTAATCTAGCCCTTAGTGTTTAATGTCCCTTTAACTCCTTCCTGCCATTAGGACGTTCCATGCCGTCCTAACCACGCTGGGCTTTAGCGCTGTACGGATGGCATGGAACGTCCTAGTTTTTTGGCTGTACGGATGCCATAACGGCTTCCTATATGGGATTGCGGGCTGGAGGTGGTGTCTAGCGTCATAGGCAATCTCCTCTGACCCAATCCCATTATTGAAATCATGCAAATTTACTTTGTTCTTATGTTATTCTTTGATGAAGAGATAACTAGATAGGTAGTGTGCACATGCCTGGAGCACTACATGACAGGAAATAGTGCTGCCAATTTGGGGTTTATGTCTCTTTACGTATAATAGAGGGTTAAAAGTCAGAGACATAGGGGCCTCTTTAACAAAGGTCTGTCGAACCTGATCCAACAGTGCAGATCAGGTCCGACAGACCTCGCTGAATGTGGAGAGCAATACGCTCTCTGTATTCAGCATTGTACCTGCAGCTCTTGTGAGCTGCTGGTGCAACGCCGCCCCCTGCAGATTCGCCGCCAATCTGCCGCTAGCAGGGGGGGTGCCAATCAACCGGACCGCTGCTTCCTAACTGATGTTTCTGGCGAGCCTGCAGGCTCGCCAGAAACACGGGCCCTCAAGCTCCATCCAGAGCTTGATAAATGGGCCCCAAAGACTTTTAACACAAATATATTTATTCTTTGTTAAAGGAATAGTCTAGTCAATTTGAATGTAAGCATAGGAGCCGGCCCATTTTTGGTTCAGAACCTGGGTAGCGCTTGCCGATTGGTGGCTACATTTAGCTTACATTCCTGCTTTTTAAAATAAAGATAGCAAGAGAACGAAGACAAATTGATAATAGGAGTAAATTAGAAAGTTGATTAAAATTGCTGCTCTATCTGAATCATGAAAGTTTAATTTTGTCTAGACTATCCCTTTAAATATTTTGGAATTTTAGAGTCCCTTCAAGAGGGAGCAAGTTATATATTATAGCAGTAGTGCATTTGTAATGGTACTTTCTGTGAAATATTTGTAAGGTCGGTTATACTATTGTTTGACTCATTATTTGCCCGTTATCCTGAAAAACATGTGCAGTTTTCATAAGATAAATAAACAATAAAAAGAATATTCTGTTCATTAAAGGGACATCAAAATCATAAACAAAAATACAGCTATTTGTCAGAGTATGTTATTATTGAACTATTGTTTGCATATAAATATGTGTTTAGCCCCTCCAAAAACATTAAAAATATTGATAAAGCTAGCTCCAAAACCGCAACACACTACTGGGAGCTAGTTGAGCACAATTGGTGACCCAATGGCAAGCGGTATGTACAGCCACCAATCAGCTTCCAGTACTGAACTGCTGCCCCCTTAGTCTACCTAGGTATGCTTTCCAAGAGATGCCAAGACAAAAAAATAAATGTATTAATAGTAGTAACTTCAAAATGATTTAGATCTACGTCATAGGGTATGAAGCCCATCATTACACATAACGTAGATCTACGTTGCAGCTGCCGGAAGCAGAAGTCGAGAGTCGCTGTTCCTGAGCTGCAGGCATCTGCGTTCATATGGTAACCGAGCATGATCGGTGCTCTGTTACTATATGAAGGCAGATGCCAGATTGTTACAAACAGTGACAATTGCTTGTGCCGGCGGGAGGTGCGAGAGGGAGGAACCGAGGCAGAGAGGGGAGGGAGGGGGAGGGCCCTACGATACAGAAAAAGCTTTGATAGGTGAGGGAGGGATGGGAAGATACACTGGCTAAAGGGGAATTGGAAGATGGGGGGCCCTCACTAACGATAGTGGGGAGGTAGGAGGTACCACTACACAACAGAAAAAACAGAAAAAAAAAAATCAATCAATTAATTAATAAAATTAATAATAAAAAACATATAAACTGGGTAATGGCTGACAACTGCCAGTACCTAAGATGGCCGCCCCTAGTAGGAGGGGGGGAAGGTGAAAGAGCTGTTTGGAGGGGATCAGGGAGGTGGGAGGGTTGATGAGAGGTCACAAAAGTAATAAAAAAACAACTAAACTTCATACTGGCAGACCTTCTGCAAGTACATAAGATGGGGGTGACCAGTGGGGGGTGAGAGTGGGAAGAGAGATATTTGGGAGGGATCAGGTAGGGATCAGGGGCTGGGAGGTGTCAGGTGGGAGGGCAATCTCTACTCTGCATCAAAAATTAACCTTATAAACTTGACTGCCATGAACTACAAGTAAGGTGCACAGCTGCAATTAGTGACATTCTAATTGCCAAAAAGTAACCAATGGCAAAGCCAAGCATGTCTGCTATTTCTGAACAAAGGGGATCCCAAAGAAGTTTTTACAATGATTTGTATTATGAATGCAGTAGTTGTTTGTAAATAATTTCAGTTAACACATTTTTTTTTATATGATCGTATTTAGTGGCCTAATAGTTGCATCAAATATACCACAATGGGCCTAGATCAATACCTTGGGTTATAGTTTTATAGGTAAATTAAAAAAAATCAAACACTCTATTTCAGGTTAAACAGAGTGATAGTAAAAAAGCTAAAAATGTTCCTGTACTTTTTCTCTGAAATTCCCGGTAGCAAAGGGGTTAAACTAAATGATTTGTCTAAAACATGAAAGTTTAATTTAAATTTCAGGTCTCTTTAACCAAATACTAAGTCCCCCGCAATGGACCGGATTATATGAGGCATATTAAAAAAAATTTGCTCTCGTACAAACACCGCTCAAAAGAAAACTTTTAACGCGGGTGGGTTATCGCACGCGTTACAAGTTGAAAGTAAATAGTTTCACCCTATGCGCGGATATTGCTACTATGTTAACTTTAATGAAGCACTCTCTTTAAAAAAAAAATAATAACATTTTATCGCTTGCACGCTAACCTGACACCACATTAGACCTACAGCCCTACTCGAAGGTAGTTATAAATATTTTACATTTCAAAGTTCATCACTTAGAAGAAAATGTTTTTATTTTTTTAAATATATTTCTTTTTTTTTTTTTAGGCTTTTATTTATAAACAAAAAAGATAATCATACATGTTTCCAATTGCAACGAAAAAAGAATAAAGCTACCAAGAGTACACAATACAGACAATTACTTGGCATTTTGTTACATTAATTTGTTGCATAGGGTCTTCTATACAAACTCAGATGTATATATTTTATCATATACTGCTAACATAGAATAAATATATATATAAAAAAAAGAAAAAAAAAGAAAGAAAGAGATACAGCCACGAAAGAGTAAATAAAAGTGAGATAAATAAGGATCCTAATCTCAAATGGTACTCTAACAAATATAATTTTTTTTTTTCTCTTCTCTTTTCTCTCTTGATTCTACTTGTCTCAATATACACCCTTGTCTCTCTCTTCTCCAGGAATTGTGTGATGGGTTCACCATCTTTAAAGAATAGAAATCTTAGAATAGAAATCCTATCTAATATCTGGGTGGCGACTTGTGGGAAGAGAGGGGGGCCGGGGAGGGGAAAACAAGAAGAAAAAAAAAAAAAAAAAAAAATGGGGGGGACGGGACCTTTTATTCGTTCCTAAACCACGATCT
The DNA here is from genome assembly GCF_027579735.1 of Bombina bombina. Lineage (NCBI taxonomy): Eukaryota > Metazoa > Chordata > Amphibia > Anura > Bombinatoridae > Bombina > Bombina bombina. The sequence continues at coordinate 65,237,537 of NC_069509.1, forward strand.
AGGAAAAATACCACGGTCTATTTGCTGTTGTACCCAAGTAGATGACTTGTGATGGAGGACCGCCTGTCTCTGCATCTCAACAGGGAGAGCAAGAATATAATTCTTCCATTTGTTATAAAATCTAATAATCTGTTTCAGATTGGTAGCTCTTAAGTTACATTGTTCCATCACCATTTGATGTTGCACTTCTTTCAGGAAGTCTGTGAGTTTAGATGAATTGTGATTTCTCCAATTTTTCAATATTAAATTCCGACCTGTCAATATAAGTAAGTTAATGAATCTGTTGTTGGGAACAGCCACACTATAGTTACCTAGAAAGAATATCTGGTTTAGAGTCAGTTTAAACTTTACCCCCATTGTCTTGTTAGCCCAAAAATTAATCTTCTGCCAGAATTGGGTTATTTTAGGGCAATCCCAGAAACAATGTATTAAGTCTGCCTTTTCCTTACAACACTTAGGGCAATTACTTTTAACCTGGCTCCATTTTGCCAGCCTAGCTGGCGTGAGATAAACCCTATTTAATATTTTCAAATGCGATTCTTTCCATGCACTCATACATGTAGCACCAGTAACAAGTGTAATACTTTGCTTTAAGGTCTCACTCTCTACCCTCAGGTTTGCTTCGACCCACTTATTCGTCAGAGCCTCGATATTCTTAATACCCAAAGACTTCATAATCGTATCATAGAATTGAGAGATAGTTTTCACCCCCTCACAATAATGTATTATGACTTGCTTAACCTTGCTATTGTTTATCTCAGGACCTGTTTCTTGTCTCAATTCCTCAAGCCAATGCCTGAGTTGCAGATATGCAAAAAAGCTTGACCTTGGGAGTCCAAACTGTTGAGAGATACTCTCAAACGAACGGAGCCTGAAATTATCATTTTCACATAGCTGTGATACATAGATCACTCCTCTTTCCGCCCATGCCCCAAATGTCGAAGGAACCAAGGCCGCTGGAAAGCTTGGATTGCCTAAAATTGGTAGAACTTCTGATTTCCGATAATCTATTGCCAACTCCTTACAGATGTTCTGCCAAGCCTGTATAATAAATTTGAAGGTCGTTAACTGATTAATTTTATCAGGTAGTTTGCTAGCTGTATGGTGTATAATAGCCTTTAATGTGAAGGGTTTTATCAGGCTAGATTCCATCTCATAAAATGAGACGAGATTCTTTTCAGTGATCCAATCTAGAGCGAACTTAGCTTCCGCTGCATAGTTATAAAATTTCAGATTGGGACAGGCCATCCCTCCAAAAGCTTTTGGTAGAGTTAACTTAAATATGGACATCCAAGGTTTCTTACCTTGCCAAATAAATTGATTGAAAGACTGGTTAAGGAAGATCAAATCTTTCTTATATAACAGGAGTGGGAGATTCTGCAAAAAATACAGGAGTTTGGGAAATAACATCACTTTGATCAGCATAATTCGCGCTGTAAGTGAGAGCGGGAGGTTGCTCCAACTCTGTAATTTGGTAGCTAGGGCCTTAATACATTGTTTGAAATTAAGCTCATACCAGAGATTAGGATCCCTAGTTAGCTTAATTCCTAAATAAGAAATCTGAGTGGATTCTATAAAAGGATGGTTGTTTTGACCTATAGGTTTATGTATCCATAGAATTTCTGATTTTCCATAGTTTATTTTATACCCTGAGAATGAGCTAAACAAATTACAAATATTTAATAATCGCGGGATAGACGTCGCCGTATTACTGAGAAATAATAAAAGGTCATCAGCAAAAAGAGATAGAACTAACTTATGCCTTCCTAGCTGAATGCCCTGCAATTCTTGCCTTAGGTAAATTGCCAGTGGTTCAAGGGATAAATTGAAGAGAAAAGGCGACAAGGGACACCCTTGCCGAGTGCCACGACCCAAAGTTATCTTCTCGGTAGCTTCTCCATTAACTATAATTGAAGAAGATGGCTTATTATATAACTACCTAATAAATTGATGGAAAGCGCCTGATATACCAAATTTACCCAATACCTTAAGTAGATGATCCCAAATGATGGAATCGAACGCTTTCTCAGCGTCGATTGTGAGAATTGCAAGGTCTGGCTTAGGAGAGTGTCTCTGTCTTTCAAAATTATTCCAGTAATAGTCAAGGACCAGCTGGACTTTCCTTAAATTTTTAACGGGATTTCTACCCATCATGAACCCGGTTTGGTCAGGATGCACCATATATCCTAAGGGGACTTTCAGTCTACTAGCCAGGATATATGTAAGAATTTTATAGTCCTGATTCAAAAGTGAGATAGGCCTGTATGATAAAGGAAGTTCCAAATCTTTACCTTTCTTGGGTATCAAAACTACGTTAGATGCTGCAAATAAGGGGGATTGGGACTTACTCCCTATAAAGTATTCATTGAATAAATTAACTAGAACTGTTGGAATCTGTTCGAGCAGGAGCTTATAAAACTCTGCGGGCAAGGAGTCTGGTCCAGGTGCTTTCCCCAATTTTAATCTTTTTATCGCGTTGACAACTTCTTCTACTGAAATCGGTTCGTTAAGCCTATGTAAATCTTCTGTCTCAATTTGGGGTAAAGTCACCCCTTGCCAAAACTGCTGCTTCGAAGAGAGATTGATCTGCTTAGCTGCATATAGTTCTTGATATGTCTGAAAAAAAGCCTCTCTTATTTCTAAGGGATCTGTTACTCTAATATCCCGAAATTTGACTACTGGAATATAATTTTTCTGCTTCCTAATCTTAACAATTCTAGCTAAATATTTAGCTGAGACCCCTTGTGCTCCTGAATAGAGGGCCTTCAGTTTTACTTCTTCTGAAACCGAATGTTGTTTCAAGAACAAATCATACACTGACTTGCTGTCTTTATAGATTTGCCATCGTTCAACCGAAGGGTTGTTAAGATATCTCCTATAGTTATTAGCTAGAGTGTTTGAGAGCTGCTCCTCTCTTTTCCCCCAAATAACCCGCATTTTTGCCATATAGGCCTTAATTTCCCCTCTAAAAACTGCTTTGGCAGTTTCCCAGAAAATTTCTGGTCTGTCTAAATAATCCTTATTATCGGCTTTAAATTGAAACCATCTATTTTGGATCCATTTTTTAAAGTGAAGATTATTAAAAAGATGTTGAGGGAAATATAATCTATGATTCCCTGAAGGGGTTCTATCACTCAAACCTATCTCCAATGTAATAACCGCGTGATCTGAGATCACAATGTCTCGAATATCTGCACGGACCTTCATCTTTAACATATGTTTAGCTATTAAAAAGTAATCAATTCTAGAAAAAGAAGAATGCACGCGCGAAACGCATGTGTATTCCCGGCGGTCCGGATTGTGTGCCCGCCATACATCTTGTAATGCTAATTTCTTGCTAAATTTTTTGAGAATATCTGTTTCCCTGGCTTTCCTGGGTGCGTACCTGGATCTTGACCTATCTAGAACATACGAAAAGGCCATATTGAAATCGCCAGCTACCACTAAGTTTTTCCCTGCATAAAGAAATAGTTTCAAACTAATATCTTCCCAAAATTTTTTATCTATCCGGTTTGGTCCATAGAAATTACAAAACACAAAGTTAAAACCATTGATTTCAATCTCAAGAATTTGATATCTCCCATTGAGGTCATTATCCACTGCAATTATATTATAGTTCAGCTGCTTACGAATCAAAATAGCCAGTCCTCTTTTAGCTTTATCATATGGGGTAAACACTACCTCCCCCACCCACTTACTTTTAAGTTTAGCGGCTTCTTTGGGTTTAAGATGGGTCTCCTGTATAAATGCTACATCTGTTTTTTTGAAGACCAAGATGTCTAATTATCAGCTTCCTTTTACTTGGGCATGATATCCCACCAGTATTCCAGGATAGAAATTTTAACTTAACCATTCAAACTAAGGAAGAATTAAAACATGTGGTAAACCAACCTTCATGGGGGGGGGTGGGGGAGAAGGAGGAGAAAAAAATAATAATAAATAAAAAAATAAAAAAAATAATAATAATTATTGCTGATAAAAAAACGCCCCTCCTGACCCCTCCCCACATATTCCCACTCCTCTACCTTTCCCTCTCAACAAATCATACATTTCTTTAATCCTTTTCAGGGAGTCAATTGGGTCTTTATTATCTATCTCAGTTCCCAGTTCCAAAGGCAGGGTTATTTCTGTTGTTTTAATTTTTTTTTTAGATTGTTTTTTGAGGCTATTTTGCCAGCTACTGTGTATGTTATTAAAGGCCTAAACTGTGGCAATATGTCTTGATCTCTTCAAGCTTAGTAAAGCTGTGAGATTCGCCATCTTTATCCAAAATTACCTTTGCAAGGTATACGAGTCTCGCCTTAAAATTAGCTTTTATTAGTTGAGAGCAAAATGGGGCCATTTCCCTTCGCTTGTTTTGGGTCTCCATTGAGAAGTCTTGGAATAGAAGAATTCTATTTGCTCCTATGGTAATATTATTATTTTTCCGATAGAGTCTAAGAATATGAAATTTGTCTTGGAAGTTAAGGAATTTAATAATAACTACTCTAGGTCTTGTGTGTCCGTCTGAGTTTCTTCTAAGTGTTCCTAGTCTATGCGCTCTCTCTATTGGTATTCTTATATTCTCAATGTTGCTTCCTACTAATTTCGGAAGCTGGATAGCTGCAAAACTTATCAGATCCTGAAACTCAGGAGTTTCTGGCAACCCAACAACCCTTAGGTTGTTGCGTCTGGACCTATCCTCCAACTCTTCTATTTTAGCTTGAAGCTGAGAGAGTTTAACTTCGTGTGTGTTACTCATCTGCTCTTGTAATACTGTTCTATCTTCAACCTCTGAAACTCGAGACTCTATCTCATTCATACGAGACGAGAATTGTTTTATTTCATTGGTAACTGATACCATTTCTTGTTTTAGAGCTTCAAATTGTGGCATAACAAGCTCTGAGATCTGTTGTATTAAAATAGTGTTATCTGAAATGCTTGCACCAGATTCATTCTGAATCTGTAATTCTTGGCTGTTCTCATTAGGTTTGAGCTTTTTATCTTTTGTTTTAGGTGGCATGTTGGGTGATGAAAGTCTAGAATGTGAGATATATCTTTCCATGTAGTTAGTGAAAGAGTGAGAAAGTGAGAAATGCAGACCCCTTGGTGAATATTATGAAGAAGAGGAGGAGAAATAAACAAAAAAAAAAAAAAAAGAAGAAGAAAAAAGAGTGTCTGTCTGCTGCTATTCTGTGCTTAAATCAGCCAGATCAACAGTGAATAATACGTGGCCATAAATAAAACCTCTAAATAAAGCTGTGTAAATACACACGGCAAAAAACATGAAGTGGGAGGACCAGCCTTCTATACTGCTGGATTGGAGCTTAATAAGTGTAGCTCAATTTGAGTGTATAAGATAGTCCACATAGGACTAGGACAAAATATATAGTGAAAAACAAAACACTGTATGTAATATATTCAGCCTAGATTCACATTGAAACACACAAAAAAAAAAAAAACAGGAAAAAAATACATAAGCACACCACCTAAACGTTAATGCAGTGATCTCAGGTTGTTATCTTTTGAAAAGAGAAAAAAAAAAAAAACCCCGCTAAATACAGATAGCTTTATCAGCTTTCACCTGGGATATAGAGTTGGAGTTCTAAACCAGGACCTCTTGCTTTAACCTTCTATGGTCTTAACCCTTCTTCAGTCTTCCCCCTTCTACTTATACTTTAAATTTATTATCTTAAAAAAAGTATGTCTAACCAGAATAAGCAGAAAAGAGGGGGCCCCAACACGTTCAGGTAAAAGAGGGGTTTTCCCAGCCCTGTATATGTACCAATAAGCTTTAATAACCCCTCTAGGGGCTAAGTTTAAGTTTGATTCCCCTCGTAAGGTTTGAATGAGTTGGGACTCCAAGCGAACAGTTTTTAAATTCTATAGCCCTTTTTACCCAGATTTATATGACAATAACATAGTAAGGGCTAAAAGACATAGACTACTTCCGTATGTTTGTCAATCTTATAGTCAGACTTTTAGGTAGTTAGTTTAGTATCGTTCATTCAAAAAGTCCTGGATTGCTCATAATGTCTCTCAAATTCTTCAAAATACAGATGTCTCTTAACTACTCCCCAAATTCTTTAATAGGGTGTTAGAGTTATATTTTGATAAGGGCAATATCGAACCTCTTGTAATATAAAAGTCCAAAGTAGACTTCGCACCTTACCCTTTCCTTAGGTGCCGCAAACTGTTAGACCAGAATTATCATAAAGTCCTTAGTGTAGTGAGGTAACAACAGTCAATCCCATTTGTAAAGGAATAGACAACCTTACCAGCCAGAAACAGCGTATCTCATACCCCCAAGTCCGGCACGGCTCCGAGTTTCGCTCGCTCCAGCAAGCAGATCCGTCTTTGTTTAGCGGTTCCGGATCCGGAGTGCACACTTCCTGTGTCGTAATACTATGGGGACAGACTGTGGCTCTTCTGAACGGGGACTTCACCAGCCGCGGTAAGTTGAAAGAGCGCCAATCCCGGACACCTCCGTGATCGCCACCCTGAGCTACCGCAGCCCTGTCTCAGCTCCACTTCAGACCGTTGTTGGGTAGGATTTGTCTGTTTTTCAGGATAGAGTAAATCCGTTTCAGAACGCCTTAGCGTAACGACTCAGCTCCAGAGTCAATCTGCAGAAGGGATACCGGTCTCTGCTAGAAAAGCATCCAGGTCAGGGTACACCTCACTGGCCAAGGATAGACGCAGACGGGAGATGTATCAAACTTGCCCTTCAGATTAGAGCTTGGTGCTAGCGTTCAGCATGCTGCTAGCTCCTCCCCTTCCGGTTCCAGTTTCCAAATATATTTCTATATCTATATGATTATTATTTGTAAAATATTTATACCTATACTTATAGATGAATATTTACAGATATATATAGGAATATGTATTTAAAAATACAAAGAACATTTCCTACTATGTGTATAAACACATAAGTACATACACTGTCAGCATTTATCGTTGCACAAGCAGTGTAATGCCGCCCCCTGCAGATTTGCGGGTTGTTAATCAACCCGATTATATACGATCGGGCGGATTGCTGTTTTAGCTGTCTCAGAGGCGGCGTACGAGTTAAGGAGCAGCGGTCTTAAGACCGCTGCTTCTTAACTCCTGTTTCCGGCGGAAACATATCTATTTGGGCACCATTCGGGTCATGATAAATCGGCCCCTAGGTCTTCATTCACTCAAAACCGGCGCATGCTAATTTAGTTTGTGCTTGAGTTAATATGTTTACTTTCAACTTGTAATACGTGTGAAAGTCAGCGCAGTTGTGATATTGCTTATCGTGACGTGTACTAACAATAGCGCGTCACTTGTAATCTAACCCTATATCATTAGACCCATCTCTTTCTCAGGACTATAAAAAAAAGTTACACATGAAGACAGACAATGAGATATCCTCAGGGCTTTGTGTGTGACTAAGATTTCCTATTAAACATTGGCAACCCTTCAAAAAGAGTCTAGGAGGGAGAGGGACTGTCCCACAAAAAAAGTTCAGTTGTGAGGAGTTGGTTTATTTGTATATGAGTAGTTAAAGGGACAGTGTACTGTACAATTCTTCTTAATGGGTTTTCAGTTACTTGTTATACCAGCTAAAGAGTATAAAATGAATAGGAAATTGTTCCTTTAGGTTTATTTTTGTATATTAATAATCTGGTTTTGCTCTTTGAAACCACAGCCCATTAAAATGAGTTGAACTTGCAGGAATATCAATGATCCTTATATTATCACTCTTTATATACACACAAAGCCTCCTTATGTTTTTATACTTAGGGCCTGATATTCAAAACCTTGCTGGCATGTAGAGAAATTACGCAAAATTGTTATTTTGTTTAGACTTGTACTGTAATGTAGGAGTCTCTATTTTATATAAAGAACACTACATACCGCATCACAATCACTTAAATAAAATTATTAACACCTAATCTGCCGCTCCGGACATCGCCGCCACTAGAATAAACATATTAACCCCTAAACCGCCACACTCCCGCATCGCAAACACTAGTTAAATATTATTAACCCCTAATCTGCCACCCCTAACATCGCCGCCACCTACCTACATTTATTAACCCCTAATATGCCACCCCCAACATCGCCGCCACTATACTAAATTTATTAACCCCTAAACCTAAATCTAAACCTAACCCTAACATCCCCTAACTTAAATATAATTAAAATAAATCTAAATAAAAATCACTATCATTACCTAAATAATTCCTATTTAAAACTAAATACAGGTAGCCCTCAGTTTACGCCGGGGTTAGGTTCCAGAAGGAATGGTTGTAAATCGAAACCGTTGTAAATTGAAACACAGTTTATAATGTAAGTCAATGGGAAGTGAGGGAGATAGGTTCCAGGCCCCTCTCCAAATTGTCATAAGTAACATCTAATACATTATTTTAAAAGCTTTGAAATAAAGACTTTAAATGCTAAACAGCATTATAAACCTAATAAAATAATCACAAAACACAGAATATATAATTAAACTAAGTTAAATGAACAAAAACACTTGCTAAACAGCATTATAAACCTAATAAAATAATCACACAACACAGACTTCACTTGCATTTTTCTGCAAACAGTTCTTTCTATGCATTCCAATCTGGACTGATTTATAGACAGGAAGATCTTGTTCCTTTGAAATCTGCTCGATAGCTCAGAACTGGTTAAACTGATTTAATTTCAGCTTTCTTGGCTTTGATGCAACACAAGCGGACAGCTCCACCTACTGGCTATTTAAATAAATGCACTGCTTCTCAATGCTTTTCAATAACAGTCACATGACTGGAAAAAAAGGTTGTTATTCTGAAACGGTGTAAATTGAAGCATTGTAAAACGAGGGCCACCTGTACTTACCTGTAAAATAAACCCTAAGATAGCTACAATATAACTAATAATTACATTGTAGCTAGCTTAGGGTTTATTTTTGTTTTACAGGCAAGTTTGTATTTATTTTAACTAGGTAGAATAGTTAGTAAGTAGTTATTAACTATTTACTAACTACCTAGCTAAAATAAATACATGTTTACCTGTAAAATAAAACCTAATCTGCCTTACACTAACACCTAACCTTACACTACAATTAAATAAATTACATTAATTAAATACAATTACCTAAATTACAAAAAAAAACCCCACTAAATTACAAAAAATAAAAAAATAAATGATCAGATATTTAAACTAATTACGCCTAATCTAATAGCCCTATCAAATTAAAAAAAGCCCCCCCAAAATAAAAAAAACAACCTATCCTAAACTAAACTACCAATAGCCCTTAAAAGGGCCTTTTGCGGGGCATTTCCCCAAAGATATCAGCTCTTTTACCTGTAAAAAAATATATACAAACAACCCCCCAACAGTAAACCCACCACCCACACAACCAAGCCCCAAATAAAATCCTAACTAAAAAAACCTAAGCTCTCCATTGCCCTGAAAAGGGCATTGCCCTTAAAAGGGCATTTAGCTCTTTTTCCGCCCAAAAGCCCTAATATAAAAATAAAACCCACCCAATAAACCCTTAATAAAACCTAACACTAACCCCCGAAGATCGACTTACAGTTTTTGAAGACCCGACATCCATCCTCAACGAAGCCGGCAGAAGTCCTCAATGAAACGGCAGAAGTCTTCATCCAACCGGGCAGAAGTCTTCATCCAGACGGCATCTTCTATCTTCATCCATCCGGCGCGGAGCGGGTCCATCTTCAAAACATCTGGCACGGAGCATCCTCTTCTCTTGACATCTAACAAAGAATGAAGGTTCCTTTAAGTGATGTGGCGTCCCTTGAATTCCTATTGGCTGATTGAGCTCACATTCTATTGGCTAATAGAGCCAATAGAATGCAAGCTCAATCCTATTGGCTGATTGGATCAGCCAATAGGACTGAAGCTCAATCCTATTGGCTGATTGCATTAGCCAATAGGATTTTTTCACATTTAATTCCGATTGGCTGATAGATTTCTATCATCCAATCGGAATTCAAGGGACGCCATCTTGGATGATGTCACTTAAAGGAACCTTCATTCTTCGTTAGATGTCAAGAGAAGAGGATGCTCCGTGCCGGATGTCTTGAAGATGGACCCGCTCCGCGCTGGATGGATGAAGATAGAAGATGCCATCTGGATGAAGACTTCTGCCGGCTTTGTTGAGGATGGATGTCGGGTCTTCAAAAACTGTAAGTGGATCTTCGGGGGTTAGTGTTAGGTTTTATTAAGGGTTTATTGGGTGGGTTTTATTTTTAGATTAGGGCTTTTGGGCGGAAAAAGAGCTAAATGCCCTTTTAAGGGCAATGCCCATCCAAATGCCCTTTTCAGGGCAATGGGGAGCTTAGGTTTTTTAGTTAGGATTTTATTTGGGGGGTTGGTTGTGTGGGTGGTAGGCTTTACTGTTGGGGGGTTGTTTGTATTTTTTTTTACAGGTAAAAGAGCTGATTTCTTTGGGGCAATGCCCCGCAAAAGGCCCTTTTAAGAGCTATTGGTAGTTTAGATTAGGCTAGGTTTTTTTTTTATTTTAGGGGGTATTTTTTATTTTGATAGGGCTATTAGATTTGGTGTAATTAGTTTAAATATCTGATAATTATTTTTTTTATTTTGTGTAATTTAGTGTTTTTTTTTTGTAATTTAGGTAATTGTATTTAATAAATGTAATTTATTTAATTGTAGTGAAAGGTTAGGTTTTATTTTACAGGTAAATTTGTATTTATTTTAGCTAGATAGTTAGTAAATAGTTCATAACTATTTACTAACTATTCTACCTAGTTAAAATAAATACAAACTTGCCTGTGAAATAAAAATAAAACCTAAGATAGCTACAATGTAACTATTAGTTATATTGTAGCTAGCTTAGGGTTTATTTTACACGTAAGTATTTAGTTTAAAATAGGAATTATTTAGGTAATGATAGTAGGTTTTATTTAGATTTATTTTAATTATATTGAAGTTAGGGGGTGTTAGGGTTAGACTTAGGTTTAGGGGTTAATAAACTTAGTATAGTGACAGCGACGTTGGGGGAGGCAGATTAGGGGTTAATAAATGTAGGTAGGTGGCGGCGATGCTAGGGACAGCAGATTAGGGGTTAATAATATTTAACTAGTGTTTGCTATGCGGGAGTGCAGCGGTTTAGGGGTTAATATGTTTATTCTAGTGGCGGCGATGTCCGGAGCGGCAGATTAGGTGTTAATAATTTTATTTAAGTGATTGCGATGCGGGAGGGCCTCAGTTTAGGGGTTAATAGGTAGTTTATGGGTGTTAGTGTACTTTTTAGCACTTTAGTTATGAGTTTTATGCTACAGCTTTGTAGCGTAAAACCCATAACTACTGACTTTCAGTTTACGGTATGGATCTTGACGGCAGTGGCGACTCTAGGAAAAATATATAGGGGGGGCACATAAGATACCACAGTCAAACTGGGGGGCGTACTAATAATTTTCACCACTAAATCATACCACTGAAAATAAACTAAATAAAAATATATAAATACGATTCCAAAATACCAGAGTAATGCGGTATGCAATGATACCTTTTTATTCTACAAACCATATACTTAAAAGATAAGCTAATTCACAATCAGGATGTTAAACGGATAGTCTATTCAAAATTAAACGTTAATGATTCAGATAGAGCATGCAATTTTAAGCAACTTTCTAATTTACTCCTATTATAATTTTTTCTTTATTATCTTGGTATCTTTAGTGGAAATGGCAAGAATGTAAGCTTAGGAGCTAGCCCATTTTTGGTTCAGAACCTGGGTAGGGATTTCTGATTGGTGTCTAAATGTAGCCACCAATCAGCAAGCGCTACCCTGGTGCTGGACCAAATATGGACCAGGTCTTAAGCTTACATATTTGCTTTAAAAAAAAAAAAAAAAAAAGATACCAAGAGAATGAAGAAAAAATGATCAAAGTATTAAATTAAAAAAATTGCTGCTCTATCTGAAACATGAATTTTAATTTGGACTAGACTATACCTTTTAAGGGTGCAGGGACATGCCATCATATGATGGTGTCTTACTGAATAAGGTTTGAATAAGAAAAGATCTGATTGCTCATAGTTTGATTCTTTAGAGGCATCATGGGAGTAAAAGAACAGCAGATACAATACAAAATATATCAACTAATTGCTTACTTCAATTTACCTATTTCTTCTCTTTCATATCCAAGAGAGCATAATGAGGTAGACTCAGAAGTATGCATGTGTCTTGAGCACTATAGCAGCAATATTTTCAAATGTTTGTAGCAATATGATACATATAGTGCAGTAGTGCACAATACACATGCACACTTCTGTGTCTACCATAATATGAATGCAAACTAATTTGTTATAATAAATATTGATTACTGCTTATAAAGGAAATAAAGTGCTATATCAGAAGTATTTTTTGTGTGTTTATTTTTTACACAATTTAATATTAGCAACTATAACTTCTGTTCTGTATTGATTTTTTTATACCCAAGAAGACAATCCATCCTTGATAATATTGTTTTAAAAATAAATACTGTTTATTCCTAAAAGACATTGCCAATTTGTGGTTTGGATTGTGTTATAAAGGAAATATAATTATGATCTTATGGAAAAGTATATAGCTTTACTAAAGGATACCTTAAAGATTAACTATTCTTTCTAACATTTACATTCATTATATGATCTGTTTTTTTTGTTTTTTTTCTGTTCTTCATTCTTTTCTGAAAAACGTTTCCCTCCTGAACTCTAGTAAAATTTCTGTAAAAAAAAAAAAAAGGTCAACTGTCTTGCACACCCAAATATTACCAAGAAGATAAAGTTGGTAACAGTAAATTTGGGGATTTTTTTTTTTTTTTTTAACGTTTACTGGGTCTGCTTACACTGTACACACTCTATCTGAAACACAGTGAATCATTCATTCCTCATGTTTTATTCTCTTCTTAGTTCTTACAGTTCTTACCCCCATCTGGTTATGCTTTTTAATTTTTTTTAATGATTGAGAATTTGAGAATGAGATTGACCTGCTTCTGAAGTAGATATACAGTTGGTGCCTGGTAATGGTATGGTAAAAAGTAAAGTTACAAATTTGGGGATTTTATTTTTTAATGATCCTTCCTCTTACCCCAAATCAGCTCTCTTCTCTTTGGACGTCGTCACAGACCGGAACCGGTCTTTCTGACAGTGCCACACTGTCTGCGCCGCCACAGCAGTCCACACTCAGCCAGTACCTGCTCCTTCCCCCGCGCTGCAGAATCTGCACACACAAACACATCACCTGCTGGCTCCTGGCTGGCTCCTCCTCCCTCCTCCTCTCCAGAGTCTCCGGTCATAATCCTTGTGCTGTGGAGCCTGTGAAGGAATGTGACCGTCTGGAACTGATCTGGAGGAGGAGGAGCAATTGCCAGCATGCATACCATATTTTGCCATTGCATGGATGGGTAGGAGTGCTGCATGGAGAGCCAGCATGAGGCACATGCTGTGTCGTGGCATGTGGGTTGGTTCCAACTTATTCCAGAATTTAAATTGAACACAGGGGTCTGTGACTGGGAGGCGCGCTGCCACTGTGCAATTTACCCGCCTTAGCCTCAGCCCTCATCTGACCTCAGAGTGACTACTACTAGCTACTACAGTACTAATTCTAATTTCTAAACATGTTTCTTGTTGATCTAGCATCTGTCCTGTCTCAAAATAAAAAACAACTGTTACCAGAGTAAAAAATATACATAAATACAAAATACTACTCCTACTCCTACTCCAGCATTATAGAAGTGCCCAGGCTGGAGGGGGGCAAACCATATTCTGGGGGGGCAAATGCCCCCGAAGCCCCCCTGTAGCGATGCCACTGCTTGGCGGTATTGGCTGTACCGCTCACTTTTTGGCTGGATAGGCAGACTCGTAATACCGGCGCTATGGAAGCCCCATTGAAAAATGACTTTTTGAAAGCTGCGGTAATTACGTTGCAAAAAAGTGTGCGGTATAGCTAAACCTGCAAGACTCGTAATACCAGCGGTAATGAAAAAGAGCCATAACGCTGATTTTTTACTCATACCGCAAAACTCATAATCTAGCCGTATGTTAATTGTTTGAGAAGTTTCAAGCAACTGTTTTTTACCACTGTTCCAAGTCACTGTAATTAGCGTTTTAAATTTACTGTAATTAGTGTTTTATCACATGGATCCATGTATTTTTTTAACTGTTTTGTAATTTCTTTTAATATTGTTGAATACATTTGAAAGAATTTATATTCTCGATTAGTACCCCAGCCTCCGACAGGTTAGGCACTTTGGCATACATACTTTATTCTAAAAGTGAGTACACCCCTAAGTGGAAATGTCCAAATTGGGCCCAATTATCCATTTTCCTTCCTCGGTGTCATGTGACTCGTTGTTGTGGGAGCAGGTGTGTTAAATTTGGTGTTATCGCTCTCACACTCTCTCATACTGGTTACTGGAAGTTCAACATGGCACCTCATGGCAAAGAACTCTCTGAGGATCTGAAAAAAGAATTGTTGCTCTACATAAAGATGGCCTAGGCTATAAGAAGATTGCCAAGACCCTGAAACTGAGCTGCAGCATCGTGGGCAAGACCATACAGTGGTTTAACAGGACAGGTTCCAATTAGAACAGGCCTCGCCATGGTCGACCAAAGAAGTTTAGTGCACCTGCTCAGCGTCATATCCAGAGGTTGTCTTTGGGAAATAGACGTTTGAGTGCTGCTAGCATTGCTGCTGAGGTTGAAGGAGTGGGGGGGTCAGCCTGTCAGTGCTCAGATCATACGCCGCACACTGCATCAAATTGGTCTGCATGGTGTCCCAGAAGGAAGCCTCTTCTAAATATGATGCACAAGAAAGCCCGCAAACAGTTTGCTGAAGACAAGCAGACTAAGGACATGGATTACTGGAACCATGTCCTGTGGTCCGATGAAACCAAGACAAACTTATTTGGTTCATGGTGTCAAGCGTGTGTGGCAGCAACCAGGTGAGGAGTACAAAGACAAGTGTGTCTTTCCTACAGTCAAGCATGGTGGTGGGAGTATCATGGCCTGGGCCAGCATGAGTGCTGCCGGCACTGGGGAGCTACAGTTCATTGAGGGAACCATGAATGCCAACATGTACAGGGAGTGCAGAATTATTAGGCAAATGAGTATTTTGACCACATCATCCTCTTTATGCATGTTGTCTTACTCCAAGCTGTATAGGCTCGAAAGCCTACTACCAATTAAGCATATTAGGTGATGTGCATCTCTGTAATGAGAAGGGGTGTGGTCTAATGACATCAACACCCAATATCAGGTGTGCATAATTATTAGGCAACTTCCTTTCCTTTGGCAAAATGGGTCAAAAGAAGGACTTGACAGGCTCAGAAAAGTCAAAAATAGTGAGATATCTTGCAGAGGGATGCAGCACTCTTAAAATTGCAAAGCTTCTGAAGCGTGATCATCGAACAATCAAGCGTTTCATTCAAAATAGTCAACAGGGTCGCAAGAAGCGTGTGGAAAAACCAAGGCGCAAAATAACTGCCCATGAACTGAGAAATGTCAAGCGTGCAGCTGCCAAGATGCCACTTGCCACCAGTTTGGCCATATTTCAGAGCTGCAACATCACTGGAGTGCCCAAAAGCACAAGGTGTGCAATAGTCAGAGACATGGCCAAGGTAAGAAAGGCTGAAAGACGACCACCACTGAACAAGACACACAAGCTGAAACGTCAAGACTGGGCCAAGAAATATCTCAAGACTGATTTTTCTAAGGTTTTATGGACTGATGAAATGAGAGTGAGTCTTGATGGGTCAGATGGATGGGCCCGTGGCTGGATTGGTAAAGGGCAGAGAGCTCCAGTCCGACTCAGACGCCAGCAAGGTGGAGGTGGAGTACTGGTTTGGGCTGGTATCATCAAAGATGAGCTTGTGGGGCCTTTTCGGGTTGAGGATGGAGTCAAGCTCAACTCCCAGTCCTACTGCCAGTTTCTGGAAGACACCTTCTTCAAGCAGTGGTACAGGAAGAAGTCTGCATCCTTCAAGAAAAACATGATTTTCATGCAGGACAATGCTCCATCACACGCGTCCAAGTACTCCACAGCGTGGCTGGCAAGAAAGGGTATAAAAGAAGAAAATCTAATGACATGGCCTCCTTGTTCACCTGATCTGAACCCCATTAAGAACCTGTGGTCCATCATCAAATGTGAGATTTACAAGGAGGGAAAACAGTACACCTCTCTGAACAGTGTCTGGGAGGCTGTGGTTGCTGCTGCACGCAATGTTGATGGTGAACAGATCAAAACACTGACAGAATCCATGGATGGCAGGCTTTTGAGTGTCCTTGCAAAGAAAGGTGGCTATATTGGTCACTGATTTGTTTTTGTTTTGTTTTTGAATGTCAGAAATGTATATTTGTGAATGTTGAGATGTTATATTGGTTTCACTGGTAAAAATAAATAATTGAAATGGGTATATATTTGTTTTTTGTTAAGTTGCCTAATAATTATGCACAGTAATAGTCACCTGCACACACAGATATTCCCCTAAAATAGCTAAAAATAAAAACAAACTAAAAACTACTTCCAAAAATATTCAGCTTTGATATTAATGAGTTTTTTTGGGTTCATTGAGAACATGGTTGTTGTTCAATAATAAAATTAATCCTCAAAAATACAACTTGCCTAATAATTCTGCACTCCCTGTACTGTGACATACTGAAGCAGAGCATGATCCCCTCCCTTCAGAGACTGGGCCGCAGGGCAGTATTCCAACATGCTAACGACCCCAAACACACCTCCAAGACGACCACTGCCTTGCTAAAGAAGCTGAGGGTAAAGGTGATGGACTAGCTAAACATGTCTCCAGACCTAAACCCTATTGAGCATCTGGGGGGCATCCTCAAATGGAAGGTGGGGGGGAGCGCAAGGTCTCTAACATCCACCAGCTCTGTGATGTTGTCATGGAGGAGTGGAAGAGGACTCCAGTGGCAACCTGTGAAGTGGTGGCCACACAAAATATTGACACTTTGGGCCCAATTTGGACATTTCCACTTAGGGGTGTACTCAATTTTGTTGCCAACGGTTAAGACATTAATGGCTGCGTGTTGAGTTATTTTGAGGGGACAGCAAATTTACACTGTTATACAGGCTGTACACTAATTACTTTACATTGTAGCAAAGTGTCATTTCTTCAGTGTTGTCACATGAAAAGATATTATAAAATGTTTACAAAAATGTGAGGGGTGTACTCACTTTTGTGAGATAATATATATATATATAAAAATATATATACATATAAATATATATATATATATATACACACACACATATATATATATATATATATATACACACATATATATATATATATACACACAAACATATATATATATTATATAAACACACACATATACATATATATATATATATATATATATATACACACACACACACATATATATATATATTATACACACACACACACATATATATATATATATTATACACACACACAAATATATATATATATATATATATAAATATATATATATATATATATAAAAATATAAATATATATATACACACACACATGAACACAATAGAACAAATTAATTCCAACAAATGATTATAATATCAAGGAAAAGAAGGGGAAACTCCTTTATTAATTGGAACACACTTTATTTTAATATATTTGCTGAAAATGTGAGATTCTGTGCACAATATGCAAGTTGTATGTACTGAACTGCATCACCACTGTTCCAGAGTATATGAACTTGTTTATAATGGGATTGGCTAGATTTTTTAAAGAGCTTCAAAGGGTTAAGAGTTGATCCTAGAGGTTAATAGGAGAAGCTGAACTACAAAACATTTTGTGCATAAAAACAATCTGAAACTAGAAAGTCCCACAGAACAAAGTGGAGAGAGAGCCAGCTCAGGGCGCTGTGTGTGTGTTCCTACACAATGACTTCCATATGTGCGCAAGGCTCCGGCAGGGGCTTGGCTCCTATTCCCATGTGAGGACCCCTTAATAACTCTCCTCAGAGAGCGGGGATTACACCCTGACCCACGGCTTATGACTAAGTTCCACCTGCCCTGTGCAGATGGAACATTGGTTAGGAGGTTGTGGAAGTGAATTACCACTTTGAGATCTGCGCCCCTTGGTGCTCTAGAATGACCACACACTAAAAACTGACTAATTCTCTAAATAATTAATGGGATCTACAAAGATTAGCTCTCCCAACCTGAAGGCGTCCAAAAACTTCCATATAAACATTGTGTTTACTGTAACCAATTGTAACGAAATGTAATTAAAGGGACATTAAACCCTGAATGTTTCTTTCGTGATTTGGACAGAGCATACCATTTTAAACAACTTTCCAATGTATTCTGTTATATAATTTGCTTTATTCTATTGGTATCCTTTGTTGAAGGAGTAGCAATGCACTAGCACAACAGGTGAGACAATGACAAGAGACATATATGTGCAGACACCAATCAGCAGCTAGCTGCCAGTAGTGCTCTGCTGTTCCTGGGCCTACCTTGGTAAGATTTTCGACAAAGCAAACCAAGAAAACAAATTAGATAATAGAATTGAAAAGTTGTTTAAAATTGCCTGCTCTGTCTAAATAAAGAAAGTTTAATTTATACGTCAAAAGTTATTTTTTAGTACTCAAATGATAGTCTAGAGCACGTTAACATCTAGATAGCGTGGTTGCAGTAAAGCACTCACATGGTGCGCAAAGTAAAAATATATTGCATATTGCACTGAGGAAGGGGTTACATACTCCGAAACGTCACCTATATGAAATAAATCCACATGATTTGACATGGAAGAAATCCAGTGAGTGCAGTTCTTATTTATTTATATATATATATATATATATATATATATATATATAAAATAAATATATATATATATATATATATATATATATATATACAGTATATACACACTTACACACACATACACCTTTAATCTATTCCCAGTCCCGCCCCAAGTTATCCCTTTAATTCTGCCACAAAACGTTTTTATTAGTAAACGTTTGTTTCATAAGTTATGAATCAAAGTATAACTTCATGCAAATAATCTTTTACTTCAGGTCCTCAAAAAGTGCTACATTTTACAGTGGTATTTTTGATTGCTCTTACCTCACCACTTGAAATACAAATGCAATGATCAGGCGAATACCTCTCCCTGCTCTATCTGTTAAAAGTAAAGAGTGTGCTAAAAAGAAAGTGTCAGTTGTGTTAAGATGCTTTGGCTAAAATATTTAACCATCCACTTGAAATAACAATCTCCCCACTTCAAAATCAATAATGTTCTTTGTCAACAAAAACAATGGTCAGCTAAGACCAGTCATAAATCTCAGATGCATCAAAAAATTTCTAGCGTATCAACATTTCAAAATGGAAGGAATTATTATATTATTTGTAGAGCACCAACAGATTCTGCAGGGCTATAAACATAGGTGGTATACAAGGTAGCAATTATTGGGATCAAATGGGTAGAGGGCCCTGCCAAGATTCACACTAATGTAGTCAGCTCTTGTGAAGGTGATCTGCAAGCAGTTGGGCTCTTAGGCTTACATTCTAGGGAGGTTCATGGCAGATAGCAATGGAGGAGAAGAACTGGTATTAGGAAAGGTTAGTGTAGGTTGTATGCATCCCTGAACAGAAGAGTCTTTAGGGAGTGCTTGAAGCTTTCAAAACTAGGGGAGAGTTTTGTGGAGCGAGGCAGAGGGTTCCACAAGATGGGAGCCAGTCTGGAGAAGTCCTGTAAATGGGAATGTGAAGAGGTAACAAGAGAGGAGGAGAGTAGGAGGTCGCGAGCAGAGCGAAGAAGACGGGAGGGAGAGTATCTGGAGACAGGTCGGAGATATAGAGGGGAGCAGTGCAGTTGAGGGCTTTGTATGTCAATCAGAATTTTGTGTTTAATCCTGGAGGCAAGAGGAAGCCAGTGAAGTGATTGACAGAGAGGTACAGCAGATGAAGAGCGAGGTGTAAGGAAGATGAGCCTGGCAGAGGCATTCATTATGGATTGTAAAGGAGCTAGATGGCAGCTAAGGAGACCAGAGAGGACAGAGTTGCAATAGTCAAGGTGGGAAAGGATGAAAGAGTGGATTAAAATCTTAGTTGTGTCTTGTGTAAGGAAGTGTCTAATTTTAGAGATGTTTTTAAGGTGGAAGCGGCAGGATGTGAGGAGTGAAAGAAAGATCTGAGTCAAGTGTGACCCCAAGACATTGGGCATGTGGGGTAGGGGTAATGATTAAGGGGGGGGTGGAGATTTTAGAAGAAGGTGGGAAAATAAGGAGCTCAGTTTTGGAGAGATTTAGCTTAAGGTAGTGAGAAGACATCCAAAAAGAGATGTAGATTTGAGTGTCTTCGGCATACAAATGATATTGAAACCCGTGGGACTTTATTAGGGAACCTAATTATGATGAGGAGATTGAGAAGAGAAAGGGACAGAGAACAGAGCCTTGCGGTACCCCAACAGAAAGTGGTAACGGGGCAGAGGAATCCCCAGAGAAGGCTACACTAAAGGTACGGTTAGACAGGTAGGAAGAGAACCACAAGAAGGCTGTGTCACAAATGCCGAAGGATTGTAAGGTTTGGAGCAAAAACAAAATTTATACTGATAAATGTATTTTTTTCTGGATATGGAAAATTTACGACATCATCAATTACTAGTGGGAATATTACTCCTGGCCAGCAGGAGGAGGCAAAGAGCACCACAGCAGAGCTGTTAAGTGTCACTTCCTACCCAAAATCCACAGTCATTCGACTGAAAGGAACATTTAAAAAAAGGAATAACACAAAGGTGTAGAGGTGCCTGAGGTCTAATTAAAAATGAACTGTCTTAAATTAAGGGTGGGGTCGTGGACTCTCCATATCTGGAAAGAAATACATTTATCAGGTAAGCATAAATTTTGTTTTCTTTCCTAAAATATGGAGAGTCCACAACGTCAGCAATTACTACTGGGAACCAATACCCAAGCTAGAGGACACAGATGACTAGGGAGGGTGAACAAGACAGGCAGACCTAAACAGAAGGCACCATCGCTTGAAGAACCTTTATCCCAAAAGAAGCGTCAGCCGAGGCAAAAGTACCAAATTTGAAAAATTTTGAAAAAGTATGCAGTGAGGACCAAGTTGCAGCCTTGCAAATCTGTCCACAGAAGCTTCATATTTGAAAGCCAAAGAAGAGGAGACAGCCCTCGTAGAATGAGCCGTAATTCTCTCAGGCGGCTGCTGACTAGCAGTCTCATAAGCAAAACAAATTATACTTCTCAGCCAGAGAGAAAGAGAAGTAGCAGTAGCTTTCTGACCTTTACGCTTTCCAGAGAAATACAAAGAGGGCAGAGGACTGGCGAAAACCCTTAGTCGCCTGTAGGTAGAATTTTAGACCACGCACATGATACAGGTTGTGCAACAAACGTTCTTTATGAGAAGAAGGTTTAGGACATAGAGAAGGAACAACAATTTCCTGATTAATATTTCTATCAGAAACCACTTTAGGTAGAAAACCCAACTTAGTATGAAGAACCGCCTTAGCATGAAAGATAAGATAAGGCGAATCCCACTGCAAAGCCTGAGAGTTCCGAGACTCTCCGAGTAGAAGAAATAGCAATAAGAAGCAAAACCTTCCAAGATAACAACTTAATATCTATTGAATGCAATGGCTCAAACAGAGAACATGGTTAAGGCTCCAAGGAGGAGCAACAGACTTAAACACAGGCCTGATTCTGATCAGGGCTTGACAAAAAGACTGAACATCTGGCACATCCGCCAGACACTTGTGTAACAAAAAAAGATAATGCTGAAATCTGACCCTTCAGAGAACTGGCTAACAATCCCTTCTCCAGACATTCCTAGAGAAAAGACAAAATTCTAGTACTCTGACCCTATTCCAAGAGTAGCCTTTAGATTCACAATATTTCTAGTAACAGGCTTGCAAGCCTGAATCATGGTCACAATGACCGACTCAGAAAAAACACGCTTAGACAGAACTAAGCGTTCAATCTCCAAGCAGTCAGCTTCAGAGAAACGAGATTTGGATGAAGGAATGGACCCTGAGTTAGAAGGTCCTTCCTCAGAGTCAACCTCCAAGGTGGAAGAGATGACATATTCACTAGATCTACATACCAGATCCTGCGAGGCCATGCAGGAGCTAATAGAATTACCGATGCTTTCTCCTGTTTGATATGAGCAATGACTCGTGGAAGGAGAGCAAATGGAGGAAACAGATATGCCATACTGAAATCCCAAGGAACCGGCAGAGCATCTATCAGGGCGGCCTGCTGATCTCTTGACCTAGAACCGTAGCTTGGAAGCTTGGCGTTCAGCAGAGACTCAATCATATCCCACTCTGGCACCGCCCATTTGAGGGTAACCTGGAAAACACCTCCAGATGGAAAGGCCACTCCCTGGAAAGAAATGTCTGTCTCCTCAGGAAATCCGCTTTTTCAGATGTCCACTCCTGGAATGTGGATGGCAGATAGACAGCAGTTGTGAGCTTCCACCCACTGAACAATCCAAGCCACCTCCTACATGGCTAAGGAACTCCAAGTTCCTCCCTGATAGTTAATGTAAGCCACTGAGGTGATATTGTCCGACTGAAACCTTATAAACCAGGCTAAGGGCAACTGAGGCCAAGCCATCAGAGCATTGTAAATCGCTCTCAACTCCAAGATGTTTATGGGGAGAGCAGACTCCTCCCAAGTCCATAGTAACTGCACCTTTAACAAGTCCACGACTGCTCCCCAGCCCAGCAGGCTGGCGTCTGTGGTCACAATCGCCCAGGAATCGAGCAAAGGGAATGATGTCTATGGAAGCGACCATCGGACCAATTTCCTCCATACAGTTATCTACTGATGGCCGAACAGCAGTCTACAGAGAGAGGCAAGAGGAAAGAATGTTGTTTTTTCTGACCTCTGTCAGAAAAATATTCATAGATAGGGAATCTATTATGGTAAGAAAGAGGTATAGGCAGCACTCCAATCTATTATGGTCCCTAAGAAAACTACCCTTGTAGCTGGAACAAGGGAACTCTCCTGATTCACATTCCATTTGTGGGAACGTAGAAAAGACAACAAGATCTCTGTATGAGAGTTTTCTTGTTGAAAAGATGGCACCTGAACCAATATGTCACCCAGGTAGGGCATCACTGCAATTCCCCGAGATCTGAACACTGCCAAGAGAGCCCCCAGAAACTTTGAGAAAATTCTGGGAGCTGTGGCAGGGCCAAACGGAAAGCCACAAACTGAAAGAGTTTGTCTAGAAAGGTGAATCTCAAGAACTTGTGATGATACCTGAACATGAAGATACCATCACTCCCACTGACGGAAGGTCCCAAACGCAATTCAAGAATGCCTCTCTTTTTATCTGCTCTGCAGATAACCTTGAGAGGTGGAACCTGCCCCTGGGAGGAAAAGTTTTGTAAACTGAAGATATTATGTCCACAGTCCAGGAATCTGGGACATCTCGTATCCATGCTTAATAAAACAGAAAAAGTTTGCCCCCCATTTGATCCGATCCTGGATCGGGGGGAAAACCCTTCATGCTGATTTAGACTCAGCTGCGGGTTTCTTTGATTGCTTCCCCTTATTCCAAGACGGATTGGGTATCCAAGAGACTTGGACTGTTCCTGCTTGGAAGAGGAAGGCTTACATTTGAAGTTCTTCTTGTCTTGTGGTAGAAAAGACCCTTTTCCACCCGTAATATCAGATTATTTTTCTGCCAGACCAGGTCCAAACAAGGTCTTACCCTTGTAAGGAAGCACAAGAAGCTTGGATTTGGAGGAAACATCAGCTGACCAAGATTTTTGCCACAACGCCCTGTGGGCTAGCACAGCGAAGCCAGATATCTTGGCTCCCAGTTTAATAATTTGCATGGTAGCATCAGAATAAAGGAGTTGGCTAGCTTGAGAGCCTTAATCTTGTCTTGGATCTCCTCCAAAGGAGTCTCTACCTGAAGTGAATCAGACAAGGCGTTGTACCGTTAAGTGCCGCACTTGACACAGTGGCAATACAAACTGCAGGATGCTATTGAAGCCTCCAGCTTTTTGTCCATTGGATCCACAAAAGAGTAGTTATCATCTATAGGGATAGTAGTCCACTTAGCTAGAGTAGAAATGGCCCCTACTACTTTAGGTACCGTACGCCAAGAAAGGAGACAGGAAACATCTTTTTAAAGACAGGAGATGGGGAAAAAGGAATCCCTGGCTTCTCCCATTCCTGTGAAATAATCTGTATAGCACGGTCTGGAACAGGAAACACTTCCACAGTGGAAGGAACATCATAGTATTTATTAAGTTTTTTAGATTTCTTAGGGTTGACAACAACAGGAGTATCGGAGTCATCCAAAATAGCCAAAACCTCCTTTAAAAATACACAAAGATGTTCAAGCTTAAACCTGAAGGTTCCCACTTCAGCATCAGATGAAGGAATTATACTGTCCGAATCTGAGATTTCACCCTCAGAGGCTACCAACGTATCCTCCTCATCGGACTTATGAGGGAGGGCAACCTGTGTAGTAGCAGGTGGAACAGAAACCTTACTATCTGAATCTCAAATTTTCCTCTTGCGTTTTCCCTTTATCATAGGAAAAGCAGATAATGCTGCAGATACTGCTGAAGATTTCTACAGGCAAATAAACTCCTCCAGGAGATTAAGAGGAACCACAAGGCACTGTATGTGACGCCATTGAGGCTTGGGACGCTTGAGGAGAAAACTGGCATTGCCTGAACAGCATCATCCTAGGAGACATTAGGCTCCTATCTTTACATTCAAGAGCTCTAGTTAAACATGCAGCACAGAAATGCATAACCAAAGTAATCTGTGCCTCAAGTGCAAATATTTATCCAATGAGTCAGTCATGAACCCCATTTCAGCAAGGAATTTACACATTTATTTGATAAAAAACGGTAAATCTCTATTTTATATAAAGTAACTGTCACTTTAAAAAAAATATCCAGAACGGTAACCGCTAACTTAAAGGGCCATTATACACTCATTTTTTCTTTGCATAAATGTTTTGTAGATGATCTATTTATAAAGCCCATAAAGTTTGTTTTTTTTAAAAATGTATAGTTTTGCTTATTTTTAAATAACATTGCTCTGATTTTCAGACTCCTAACCAAGCCCCAAAGTTTTATGTGAATACCGTCAGTTACCTTCTCCAGCTTGCTCCTGTTTGTGTAAAGGGTCTTTTCATATGCAAAAGAAGGGGGAGGGGGGGGGGGGTGTCTTATTTGCCACTTGCAGTGGGCTTTCCAGCTACCTTTTCAACAGAGCCAAACTGACAGCTTCTAAGTAAGTTTTTAACCAGTTTTATACTGGATTTTTATATCAGTGTCTGTGCATCTTATTCTTTATAGTAGTGTCTATTACATGCAGTTATATGAAAATGAGTGTATACTGTCCCTTTAAGGCAGACTAAACACAGAACCTCTGCACCTCAGCCTGACTGAGGTGTCTCACCTTACCACCGTACTATGTATAGAGGATTCACTGCAAAAAGTCACACTGCAAAGCCGAGTCTCCTGTAAAAGTCGGCACAGCAATGGCGCTGCTCCGCTTGAGACACTGAAAAGTGGTAGAGACGGGACACATGACTAGCTCCCATGAGAACTGCACAGCTAAGTAAAAGAGCGCGCTCTCAAAGAAACTGACAGTCTCCGCCATTGTAAAACGATCTATTAATTGTACTGTGCCAGACTGACAGTGGCAATACAATGCTAACAGAAGCGATGCCACACAAAACAATTAGCCCAACAGAAAATTCATTGCTCAAATTAATTATAACACATGAGGCATAAATAATTAATAAGTGGTATTAATTAACCCCTAATGAGCCTCTGATCCTCCAAAATATACATGAGTCATAAATAAAGAACCAAAATAATCAGGGTATAATTTATAAGTGATAAAAAGTATTAGCCCCTAGTCTCCTGGTCACAAGAAAGTGCCTGCATCCTGCTCTAGAATATCCTTCTAAAGGATATATATGTCCCAGATAATGTTGTAGTACTCCATACCTAGAAGACAAAAAGGCACTTACCTGCAGTCTGGCCGTTTGGCAGGAGGACAGCTTACAAGGTGTGAGAGGACACACACTCCTCTCAGAGACCTGTAGGAAAAAGAAAGAACAGAGTAAACCTACTCTGGCTTTCTATACAATGGGCAGAAAATATGTTAGGCCCACCTCACAAGTTCCTAACTGCTTTAAAGTCACCACTACCCTACCGAAGAGATTAACATGGACTACGGCTAGACCCAAAAAATCTTGCATGTAGCGAAAAAAATCAAATGTTCTTCTGACACCATTATTTCCCCTCCTCAATTGACAGAGGCAAAGAGAATGATTGTGGGTAGGAAGTGACACTTATTAGCTCTGCTGTGGTGTTCTTTGCCTCATCCTGCTGGCTAGGAGTGATATTCCCACTAGTAATTGATGACGTTGTGGACTCTCCATATCTTGGGAAAGAAAGAGGGTGGTCAACAGTGTCAAAGGCTGCAGACAGATTAAGGAGGATAAGCAGAGAGAAGTGGCCTTTTGATTTTGCTGTAAGTAGGACGTTGGTAATCTTAACGACTGCCGTCTCTTTGGAGTGATGTGGGTGAAATCCAGATTGCTGTGGGTCAAGGAGGGAGTGTAATGTGAGGAAATGGGATAGGCATGCATGTACTAGCTTTTCAAGAAGCTTTGAGGGAAGAGGGAGTAGGGAAATAGGGCGGTAGTTGGATGGGGAGGTTGGATCGAGAGAAGGTTTTCTGAGGATAGTTGTGAACAGTGCATGTTTTAGAGATGAGGGAAATATACCAGTGCTGAGGAAGAGGTTGGAAATGTGTGTGAGTATAGGGGTAAGGGTAGAAGAGAGGAAGGGGAGTAGCTGTGAGGTGATGGGGTCGAGGGGACAGGTAGTGAGGTGAGAGCGCAGTATAAGTGCAGAAACTTCTTCCTCAGTAACAGGGTCGAAAGAGCTAAATATAGGGCTATGTGGGTTTTGGTTAATAGCAAGCGTTTGAGGGGGGTGAGAGACTGGAAGCATGCCGAGAGCCGATTTAGTTTATGATGGAATCGATTTTGTTATTGAAGTGCTGGCAAAATCTTGAGCTGACAGAGAAGTTGTATAAAGAGGTGGGAGTGGGCGGAGAAGAGTGTTGAAAGTGGGGAACAGACGTTTTGGGTTTGAAGAAAGAGTGGAGATAAGAGTAGAGAAGTAGTGTTGCTTATAAAGATTAAGGTCAGGGTAGGAGTTCAAGATGAACTTGTAGTGAAGAAAGTCAGCTGAACTCCCAAGATTTTCTCCAGTGCTGCTAAGCAGCACGGGAACATCTGCGTAGGTACCGTGTTAGAGGTGTATGCCAGGGCTGAGGGTGAGTGTGTGATTTCCGAGCTATGGTAGGAGGGGCCGGATTGTCAAGGACCAATGTAAGGGTGGAATTATAGTGGCAGATAGATTGGTCAGGGCAGGAAAAGGAGGAGATGGATGAGAGGTTTGAGAGAACTAGCGAGCTGATGCTGCTCTAATGACATAATGCTTCTGTGAAGTTTGGTCTGAGAGGTGGAAGGAGAGTTGTAGGAAGGGATGAGATGTTGCAAGTGAGGAGATGATGGGCAAAAAGAAGAAAAGGGGGTTTGTGAAGTTTGAAATAGTGCATCGATAGCTAAAGATCAGATCAAGGGAGTGACCATCTTTGTGAGTGGGAGAGTCAGTCCTTTGTGACAGACCAAAAGAGGAAGTAAGTTGCAGAAGTTGTTTTCTGTGAGAGCCAGAAGGTTGAGGGAGTGGGAGATAAAGAGGTCATGGATAGAAGTGAGCTTGTTTTCAGAACGAGAGTTCCAGAGTGCACAATTAAAGGGGGTAGTGGCTTTAGATACAAGAATGTGAGTGAGGTTACCAGAGTTTTGTTTTCTGGGTCTGTGAAAAGGTACACATGGATGTGCACAGCTAGGAAGTTGTTGGGGGCCAGGATTAGGGGAGATGTCACCAGCAGCTAGTATCAGCAGGAGGGAGAGTGACATAAGGTGAGATGCAGATTTGCAGTAATGAGACTGTTTTTGGGATGAGGTGCAGGGGGGAGAGAGAGTGTTTAGGAATAGGTAAAGTTCATGAGTACAAAAGTAAGGTGAGTTTAAGAGAGATGGGCTAATGAACAGAGCAGGTGATGAGGGGGAGGAGTAATTGAGTAAAGTAGTTTGTTATAGAGGCAAAAAGGAATTTGAATATATTGAGCATTTTTACAAAAGTGGGAGCCAATTAAACACATAAAAGACAGAATTACAGCAGTACTTGCACAAGGAAACAATGAGAAACTTAAAACACAAAATTACAAGAGTACTTGCCTTGTGTCTTGCCCCTTGTCCAATCCTTGTTCAATTCTTGTATAATTCTTATCTTAATGCCTTACTTATAAAATGTTCACTTAATTCTTGTATAATTCTTATCTTAATGCCTCATTTATAAAATGTTCACTTAATTCTTGTATAATTCTTATCTTAATGCCTCACTTATGAAATGCTCACTGTGAACATATGCTGTTGTAACAATGCATACTGCCCAGGCAATGCACCCCCCAGTGCAATGCACAGCCCAAGCTAGTGTTAAATATATAGGCAGGGCAGTCCGCTGGGTAAACTAAATTACTTGATTGCTAAGTCAAAAGACAATTTAAAAGGCCAATTGAAAGTTAGATTCTGGTCAGGTCAGAATGAGATAAATTAAGATAAACAAGGCAGTAAAATTTGGGGAGGTGAGAGCTATGGCATATGACAGCTAAAAATTTAAGAATTAAAGCAAGTATTGATAAGGATTGGACATCACATGGCAATTAACAAAACATTAGAAGTAAGACATTGGGATAACATTACAATAAATGCAGGACTAAATTGAAACCTAAAATCATTTGCTCAATATACATATACACATACTAAAAGAGAGTTACAGGAGAGGAGAGAGCACTAGAATGCAGTGAATAGGTTGCAGATGAGCAGGGATTCTATTCATGTACCAAAAGAGAGTTACAGGAGAGGAGAGAGCACTAGAATGCATTGAATCGGTTGCAGATGATCAGGGATACTATTCACGTACCAAAAGAGAGTTACAGGAGAGGAGAGAGCACTAGAATGCAGTGAATATGTTGCAGATGAGCAGGGATTCTATTCATGTACCAAAAGAGAGTTACAGGAGAGGAGAGAGCACTAGAATGCATTGAATCGGTTGCAGATGAGCAGGGATACTATTCACGTACCAAAAGAGAGTTACAGGAGAGGAGAGAGCACTAGAATGCAGTGAATAGGTTGCAGATGAGCAGGGATTCTATTCACGTACCAAAAGAGAGTTGCAGGAGAGGAGATTATTTTATGAACAGAGATTAGTTGGTTTAATTAGACCTCAAAGATGTGTACCTCATGATTCGCATACACACATCCCAAAGAAAATGTCTTCAATTTTTCTGGCAAACCAGGGTATGGCCATTTACTTATCTGTCTATCGGTCCCTGTGGGCCTTTACAAAAATTCTGAAGCCAGTTATTGCTTGGCTGAGAGCAAGAGGGATTTGTCTGAATCTATCTAGACAAAACCTTTCTCATGAATTAGGACTCTTATTCCCGCAGTACTCTACTACAATTAACTATGGATCTCCTAAGAAACGTAGGTTTCGTAATAAAATGAGGACAGATCCAATTGAACTCCTTCCGCACTAATCAACTTTTTAGGTTTCAACATCAACACCCACTATGCCACTCTTTCCCTTCCAACACAGATAATCAAAGCTATAAATAAAGAAATTTTGAGATATCTGAAATTTCATTTGCTTACACTCCATAAACTTGCACGTTTAATAGGCCTTCTAGACTCCTCCATCCAAGTTATTTTTCCCGCTCCACTCCACAATTGGGCCCTACCAGGGATACAAATTCTGGGTCCCCGGAAGCCCTATAACACTTGGTCAAAGTGATCTAGCTTGTTCAGAAAGAGATATGGATCACTTTTCAGCCCCTATAACCCACATTTTCCATAACCTTTCCTTTCTCTTTGATTCTGGATTAGCATACTGCTCTATCAATCTCGCTAGATTGGCCATTTCCGCAGGTCTATCGAGACCCTCATATATGTAAAATCTTGCGAGCCATTAGAATTAAAAAACCCACACCTTTGGGATGTTTTTCTCGTCATTAGCTTATTACTCACCTGGCCTCACAATGACTCTCTTGCCCTTAAGCAATTAAAGGGACATAATACTTAAATGCAAAATCACTTGAAACTGATGCAGTATAACTGTAAAAAGCTGACAGGAAAATATCAGCTGAGCATCTCTATGTAAAAAAGGAAGATATTTTACCTCACAATTTCCTCAGCTCACCAGAATATGTCCTGTGTAAAAAGTTATACTTCCGCTGCTGTCCAGCTGCAGGTAAAAAAAATAAAAATGAAGAAATGCATTGCAGCCAATCAGCATCAACAGTGCTTAAGTCATGAACTCTTTTACTGTGATCTTATGAGATTTCATAGTAAACTTCCTTAAACTGAATAGGGAAATAACATGAGTGTGAATGAGGCTCACTCCCTTGCCTGTCCCGGCACAGGCATACTGATTTGCTGCTTAATGTCCTTTGAAATGGGGTGTGAATACTTAGGACATTTGAGGTAAAATATCTTTCTTTTTTACGTAGAGATGTTCAGGTGATATTTTCTAGTCAGCTTTTTACAGCTATGCTGCATCATTTTCAAGTGTTTCAACATTTGGATATCATGGCCCTTTAACTATTAAGTTAGCTGTCTTATTATGTTTACTGTCTTTTAAAAGGATTTCAGAGGGGGCGGAGCCAACAGCCAGGATGATCAGATGTGCGTACCCTGAGCTCCTAGGCCATATCTAATTAAAGTCACTATTTCCAGAAACGGAATGAGCTAAATTTATATGTAAACATTTATTAGCTGACTTGTAAGGGAAAGACACTATGCATGAGTCAATTTGTGGTGCTACCTCTGTGTTTGGTGCACATATTGTGGAGAGCTGATATACTGCGAGTTTTGAGAGGCCTGGGCCTACCGCCACTATCATTTGCCTACAGATCTAAGTCTGAACTTGTCCTCAACATGGAAGAGACTCCGGAACTGCTCTATATTTTACTACAAGGTCTGGATCAGCAGATTGTAAACCGCTTTACCGATCTTTCAGACACACTCAGTTCGGCCATGAGAGGAGAGGCTGGAAACGCCCCTGGAGGCACATGGAAATATTTCTCGCCGGCAGATTCCTTGAAAACACGTCGCCAATTACCACTATGTAGTACTGGCGATAAAGATATACCTTACCCATCGCAAGGCCAATACAGCATGCTGCCAGCTGATCATACAACGTCTACCGTGAGTACTGCAGAAACTCTGGAACGGCCATTACAGAAGGAAGTGCTGTCGCAGCCATTGGAACATGCGTTGCATCGCCTACACCCTGAGCAGAGACTTGCTACTACCATTAGGCAGAGAAAGCCACCTCCAACATGCCGCAGCATACCTGAGAGATCGGAGGCTAAATTGGCAGATGCGGTGGCCCTACATTTTAACTTTCAGCCTTTATATCCTACTACAGAGGGACTTACTGTAGTTCCAGCTGGAATTGGGTGAGATACTATTAGCAGCACTGGGAGTACAGGATTGTCTGAGAGAGCTACGCCTGATTTATAGTAAAATGACTGTTCCTTATAGGATATACGATGCAGACTTATCAGCAATAACTTTTGGTTTCCATCATTGCCTGCTCTTATACTTATGCAATCCTTGGTCCCCTGTAAGAGACTTGCATATCACAGATGTTACTTTTAGCAGACTTTCATAGTCACCTTGCATTATCCACTTCATTGCAGCTAAAAGTTATCCTGTTGCTATATCTGTACACCAGATACTGTCATTTTGCAATGCTTAAATATGTTTTAAGGCTTTCTCTGTCAAAGTACATAGATTCAGTTAAATGTGTTTATATTCTGTTCTATATATAGCTAATTTGTCCTAACTGCACAAACTTCCTGGAGACATACAGTTAGATGACTATCACTTGAATAATTTGGTTCTTTGCAGGTTGTTATATAGATTATCCACAGAAGACATAGCTCCATTTCCTTTTTTTTTTTTTTTTTTTTCTCTTTTCTCTACATGAGCGAAGAAATAGGGAGTTTACACTTACAATATATTATTTTTGTTTCACCTTTTTGTATATACCTGCACTTATCTATAACAAGAGTATTCCTAGTTTTTTTTTTTGTTTTTTTTTCTCATGTAAGGTCCTTTTGTTTGCATATTGTATGTATCTTACTAGAAGCATTCCCTTATAGTGCACCCCACCCCCTGTTACTTATGGTAGTGATGTGTCGCCGGCGGCCGAGGTGACACGCTTACTCTCCTTTAGTATACTTTGAGGTGGTGCGTAGATAAGCCTCTGGGACCTAACAATATTTTATTTAACAGACTAAAGGTATGTTAACACTTTTTGATTGATTATTTATGGATAATCCTTGCAGCCATGTTTAAATTAGGTGGACAAACCCATACCTATTCCCTTCTATATTCAGACTTTGATATCATGTAGAGAGACGCTGACATTGGATCTCCTATTTTACCCTATCATATATTTTGATCATTTCAGCTGGACTCTTAACTTTAGTTGTAGGTGTCACTCCTCCGTTTGAGTATTGCATCATACAGGTATGTTTTTGTAACTGACAGTTAAAGCTTTAGAAGGGGTCCATCTTTAGATTACTTTCAACATTCTCTACCTGAGATCACCTATATACCCCTATTTTTAAGGTCATAGGGTTTAATAGATTATATGATATGTATAAAATATGTATATCTGTTGTCATTTTAGAGAAATATCGGTAATTGTCTTGCACAGTAGATATCTGTACTACCTCCCCCCCCCCCCCTTCAGGTCAATGAGAGTTCCTGAGGGGTAATATTATTTTATTTCAAATATTCACCCAGCTTGGTGAATCCTTCAGCGGTATTAATCCGCTTCATAACACTAATTCACCTCGTTTATATTACACACCTCTTTAGGTATAAGAGTTACCCTTTATGTCACAAGAGGAAATTGGTGTTCTAATTGGTTAATTGTTGGAACCTCTCAGTTTT
Organism: Bombina bombina; assembly: GCF_027579735.1. NCBI lineage: Eukaryota > Metazoa > Chordata > Amphibia > Anura > Bombinatoridae > Bombina > Bombina bombina. Next base: position 65,270,577 of record NC_069509.1, read on the forward strand.
AATATGTCTAATTCTTGAAAACCAATATTAATCACTCTTTTTTATATTATATCTCTACCCCATGTTTACTTTATCTAAAGCAGCACTACATATATTAGGGGGAAAAATGTATCTCTCATCAGTGTTTATAATTCCACATATGTCTGTATGTAATATCACTCATTTGGATAGAATATCACAATAAAGAGGTACTATAGTATCTTATCATAAAAGAATAAACCGATAGGGTATCAATGTAAATCTTGCAATATATTTACCCGAGGTATGCTAGTCAGACAGTAGGGTATTCATGTCTTTTAAAATGTATATCATGATTTACTACTGCTTTTAGATATGTTCAGTTTGAAATAACTTGTTTTCTTGTTTGTGTATGAACACAAGTTTGCTAAATACCCTAATAAAAATCTTTGATTTTCAAAAAAAAAAAGGGTTTCAGATGTAAAGGCCATAGACTTTGAGGCTAAAATGTTTACTGCTCAGGGAGTTATTTTCACACTTTTCAGATGTACTAAATTTTTTTACTTGTATTTTCATGATAATCCTAAACTATGCACTGCTCAATGCCTCAAATCTTACATCTCTCAAACTGCTTACATTAGGCCTACTGTCAGTAAACAGCAACTTATTTCCTTTGTCTCTCCTTACGCTCCAGTTTCATCCGTCACTATCTCTAGAAAGATTAAATAGGTTATGAGAGAGGCGGGAGCTGATTTGTCTTTTGCAATTCACTCCATGAAGCTTTTATTAATGCCGTTTCCTTGCAAGACATTCTCAAAGCTGCATACTGGTCTAATGATTCTACTTTCAAACAATTCTACTCTAAACCTCTCATCCAGCTCATAACCTACTTCTTTAACTGTGAACTAGCAAATATGAGTCTCTGGTCCTGTAATATTAGATTTTTCTAGGTTAGTGAACGTATAATTATGATTTTATTAAGCACACAGAAAAGCCTTCCAGGTGCTGAACCAAAAGTGGACCGGCTCATAAATTGACATACTTGCTTTTTCAAATAAAGATACCAAGGAAATTTAGAAACATTGATAATAGGAGTAAATTAGAAAGTTGCCTAAAATTGCACGATCTATCTAAATCAAGAAAGTTTAATTTTGACCAGACTATCCCTTTAATTATATCTAAAAATGTGCTAAAAATTTAAAGTCTAAACCTTGCTTAAGAAATCTTGTGTATAACTGTATTTTTAGTGATTAACAAGTATTCAAATCTGATATATATATATATATTCCGCAACACTAGTTTATTTTTATCAATTAACAAAATGCAAAGTGAGTGAACAGAAGAAAAATCTAATTAAATCAATATTTGGTGGGTCTACTCGGCAGGTAGGTTGTTCTAAACATCTTGGAGAACTAACCACAGTTCTGTGGATTTAGGCAGCCTCTGTTGTTTCTGTCTCTTCATATAATCTCAGACAGACTTGTTGATGTTGAGATCAGGGCTCTATGGAGGCCATAACATCATTCCCAGGACTCATTGTTCTTCTTTAAGCTGAAGATAGTTCTTAATTACCTTATAAGATAAAGAAAGTTTAAAAAAAAAAAGCAGCAGCAGCAGCCTTCTATGAGTAAAAACGATCAAATCCTTTATTGGGGTACATTTAAAATTTGATCTATAGCAGCATCATGGAAACAACACTCCAACAGTATTGCAAGAACAAAGTCTTACGCGTTTCGACGGTACTGCGCTGTAATCATAGACCATAAATTGCTTCAGATGTGATACAGAATTTAAAAGACACAAACTAATTTCATTGGTTAATTAAAAACAAACCTATTTGCTCATATTGAAGAACAGAGCAGAGTTAACACCTTAGTTCTCAGCTAGCTAAATATAATAAAACACAATGACAGTTTGTGGCTAGGATCGTTTTGATGCATATTGCACATTTTCTGTTAATCCAATAAACCTCATTTCACTACAGAATTATTACTGTGTCCTTCAGTTATTTGATAGATCAAAATGAAATTGCTGATCCAAACACCAATTATTTATAAATGAAAATCATGGAAATTGTCAGGGGTGCCTAAACTTTTGAATACAACTGTATATATTTATATTGTTTCTTATTCTACCCTTTCATTTCTTATATTTCATTCGTTCAGTTAATAATACATAAGTATTAATAAATGTCAGTATGTACAAAAAATGTGGTTAAACATCAATTGACAACATACTAAAACAAATTAATAGAATTTTTTAACACTATAAAGTTTATCCCAAAAGTTAATTATATCTTTTTCTGAATTAAATCCAAAAGGTGTCAAAGTATTAATTTTATTAAACCAGTATACTTCCTGTCTAGCTAGTATGAATCGTTTGTCACCTCCCCTAGGGGGATTGTTTATCAACTCAATCGCATCCCACTTAAAAGAACAAACTTGACCCTTGTGGACATCTATAAAATGTCTGGCTAGTTCTGAACAGCAGTTTACATTTGTGATATATCCCAGATGCTCACGTACCCTAGTTCGGATGTCTCTTGTGGTCATCCCAATATATTGTTTAGAATGTTGCGAGCACTCAATGACAACATTTTACACAACCTTTGGTGTTAAAACTTTGACCTGTGACATGTGATGTGAAAATGGAACCAGTCTTAATATGGTCACATGCTTTACAATTGGTCTATGATTATGACGCAGTACTGCCGAAATGCGTAAATCTTTGTTCTTGCAATACTGTTGGAGTGTTGTTTCCATGATGCTGCTATGGATCAATTTTTAAATGTACCCCGATAAAGGATTTGATCGTTTTTACTCATAGAAGGCTGCTTCTTTATCGTATACCTAATAGAGGAGTGGGGAGCTCCTCTGTTCCTGTTAAGCCTTCGTGGGCCATCCTGCCCACTATCTCAGCACTAAGTCTGCAGTTTCAGGCATGGTGTGGGAGCGGAGTAGGTGATTGAAGTTACTGAGTCGGTCGGATACTGGCCGATGACAGGGAGCGGTGAGAGCTCTACAAGTGTTTGTACCTCGGTTGGAGTCACGGCCAGTTGAAGGGCGAAAAGGGTATATACCCCACTGGTCCCCAGTTTACTGCTAGTCTTCATATTGGTGAGTTGGATGTATATTCAATCATTTTCACACATAACCTCCAGCTAATTCCACATGGTATACAGGACTGAACTAATATGTGGTGTAATATTGATTGAGAGTGTCTTTGAACATTTATGTTATTCTTAATTACCTTGTCTGTGTGTTTGGGATCATTGTCATGCTGCAGAAAAAATGGAGCCAATCAGATGCCTCCCTGATGGTATTGCATGATGGATAAGTATCTGCCTGTTCTCAGCATTGAGGAGACCATTAATTCTGCAGCCCCAAACTTGCAAGGAACCTCCACCATGTTTCACTGTTGCCTGCAGACACTCATTCTTGTACCTCTTTCCACCCCTTCGGTGAACAAACTGCCTTCTGCTACAGCCATATATTTCAAATTTCAGTCCAGGAGCACCTACTTTGACTCATCAATCCAGAGCACCTGCTACCGTTTTCTGCACCCTAGTTTCTGTGTTTTCATGTATAGTTGAGTTGCTTGGCCTTGTTTGCATGTTGGAGGTATGGCTTTTAGTTCTTCAATGAAGATTTCGAAGGGAAGAAAGCATGATGTGTTTTTAGAGACATAGAAATATATATTTTGACAGCAGAGAAGAACTAGAAGCCCAACAAGTCTGCCTAATATTTCCTAAATGTATAAATGTATCTAGTTTGTAGGATAGCCTTATGCTTATCCCAGGCATTCATGAATTCCTCCGCAGTGTTTGTCATTATTACCTCTTGTGAAAGTTTATTCCATTAATCAATCACCCCTTCTGCAAAAATCTATTTCCTCAAATTACTCCTGAATCTACTACCCTTCAGCTTGAGATCATGACCCCTTGATAGAAGTTGAATGGGCATTTGCTGCACTGTTTCCTTGGCTGACCACTGCCTCTACGGTACTCAGTGTTGCCTGTTTTTTGTGCTTCTTCAGAAGAGCTTGACCAGCACATTGGGAAACCCCTGTCTGCCTTGACATTTCTGCCTGGGAGAGTCCTTCCTGATGCAGTATAACTACCATGTATCTTTGTTGTCGTGCTCAGTCTTGCCACGGTGTATGACTTATGACATTAAAGGGACAGTCAAGTAAAAATGAAACTTTCATGATTCAGATAGGGCATATTATTTTAAACAACTTTCCAATTTTCTTTTATAATCACATTTTTCTTTGTTCTTTTGCTGTTCTTTGTTGAAAGCTAAACCTAGGTAGGCTCATATGCTAAATTCTAAGCTATTGAATTCCGCCTCTTATCTCAGTGTATTTTGAAAGTTTTTCACAGTTAGACCAAGCTACTTTATGTGCGCCATACATTGTACTAACTCCCATTAAGTCAGCACTGATTGGCTAAAATGCAAGTCTGTCAAATGATCTGAAATAAGTGTGTAGTCTGCAGAGGCTTAAATACAAGGTAATAATAGAAGTAAAAAGTATATTAAAGGGACAGTATACATTCATTTTAATATAACTGCATGAAATAGACACTACTATAAAGAATAAGATGCACAGATACCAATATAAAAATCCATTATAAAACTGTTTAAAAACTTACTTAGAAGCTTCCAGTTTAGCTCTGTTGAAAAGGTAGCTGGAAAGCCCACTGCAAGAGGGAAATAAGACCCTCCCTCTCCACCTTCTTTTGCATATGAAAAGACCCTTTACACAAACAGGAGCAAGCTGGAGAAGGTAGCTGACAGTATTAATCATAAAACTTTGGCGCTTGGTTAGGAGTCTGAAAATCAGAGCAATGTTATTTAAAAATAAGCAAAACTATACATTTTTGTAAAAAAAAACTTTATGGGCTTTATAAATAGATCATCTACAAAACATTTATGCAAAGAAAAAATGAGTGTATAATGTCCCTTTAATATAACTGTGTTGGTTATGCAAAACTAGGGAATGGGTGATAAAGGGATTATCTATCTTTTTAAACAATAAACATTTTCAAGTAGACTGTCCATTTAAACTGTCTGCAGTAACCTCACCTTGATAGTAGAGTTTGGCTGTTCCTGCCCCAGTTTTCTTCCTCCTACACAACTGTTTCTGTTTCAGGTACTGATTGAGTTTTAACCTGATCATTAGTATGTGTTTGGTATAATTGTTTAATCATGCACCTAAGTTTATTTATTTTATTTTTATCCTTTCTATCAATATATCGTTCTTTATTGGGTCAAAATGAATTATCTCCTCCCTTATTGACTTTCCTACTATTAATTGTTGGATTAAAGGGACAGTAATATATATATATATATATATATATATATATATATATATATATATATATATATATATATATATATATTTAGTTGTATGCAATGAAACAACTTTGCAATATATTGTAAGTATTTATTTTGACCCCTTTCATGTAAATTAGCTCTGAAAATTGAGATTTCTAAGGCTCAGACCTTGATATGCATTCTGCTGACTTCTTGAGGCTAACTCTGCTACATATCCCTGTCTAATTGGCTTTATCAGATAATAACTGCAAAACTATTTGCTTTATGCTAACTTTATAACAGTGACTAGCCATGTTGTCTGCAGACTAAAGCCCAGATTGGCTCAAAATAAGGCAAATGGTGGGTGTAGTTTGGCTATTTAAAAATAATTTCAGTAAAAAGAATGTTAATTTGTTTTAAAAACATTAATAGTTGGCTTATATGTTATTCTGTGCGTTCCCACTTGCGCTTTAACTTTGACGGAGGCTTTTTGCACGAATATTAGAAGTTGAAAGTAAAATGTTTTTGCACGAGCGCCAACAGGTGCAAAAAGCCGAAGTTTGAATATTGTGAATGTGTTAACGTATTCCCCCATAGATTTCCATGGAGCGTGAAAAGTAGAAAGAAAAAAAACACACCCTTATTTGCGCACTAGCCAGATCACGTTAACTGAAGTGCGCTAACCTGACATGAAATATTAATATTTCACATTCCAATGTTCTTTAAGTAGAAGAGTATGTTCTATCTATTCAAATGCATATTTCTATATATATATTGGTACTTTATATATATGCAGGGCTTTTATGTGGGAGTATTCACCGGTACTGAGTACCACCACCTCTGCCATATATATATATATATATATAAGGGTATAAGAATGGGATCTAAGTAGATACTGACATTGCGCCCAAGAAAATATAGTGTAACTATGGGCAGTACATATAAGGCATGTCAATGTCGTGTACATACATTTATATGAGCAGTTATATTAGTGAGACACACTTATTAAACTACTACACCCTGCTGCGTACGGCACCTTATTATGTAAGGCTTAATGCCGTGCAGGTATATTAATGGGATCTAAGTAGTTATTAATAATGTATCTCAAAATATGTACATACGTCTGTTAATAAGCAAGTAGCAAACAGTATAAGCGTAAGCATAGAAAATAGCTCAGCAGGAATGAGTAACGGACAGATAGTAGCATATATTTCTGTTAGTTGCTAGGCAGTCTCGTGCAAGCAGTCTTAAATACATGAGGATGAAAAGTTCATGATAGGAATGGTAAGCATAAATGCAAAGTAGAAGACTGCATAGTAGTTTTGCATAGTGATGGTGTTATTTAGAGACTTGCAGTTTTACCCTTGCAACCGGGTAGCGATATCCAGATCATATAAAGATGTGCCTATTTATCAGGCAAGAGTTATAGTAGCATACGACCTGTTTCCTGCACATTCCTGCACATTCCAAGGACTAGTAGATGTAAAAAGTCCTTTTTGGATCCCCACAGTCATCTTACAGGAGATCCTTCGTTAGCGTTTAGTTTGCAAAGCGTCTATGTTCAGTGGCGTTCACACAGACCACATGTTCCGTGTCGGCTTGTCCAATGCCGACGCGCGTTTCACCCGCTGGGTGTGTCGGGCTTCGTCAGGGCGTAATGACGTAGGGAGCATCTCCTCTCCCTTTTAAGCTTAAGGGAATGCA